>NW_020884916.1:2041450-2047991 GCF_003945725.1 Corapipo altera | reverse complement strand
GGGGGGGGGGGGAAGGTGGGAGCGTTCTCTGATCCCTGTCAGGATGTGGGGGAGCACTGTCAGCAGAGGCAGACACAGACACAGTGCTTGGCACAGCAGTTTCTGGGCTCTGCCTCCTTTGGGATGCTCTTGGTCTTTGTTTGGGATCGTGGTGGGGGTTGCTGGGAACCCCCTGAGGAACATGGGAGTGCCTGGGGAGGATGAGGAAGAGGATAAGGAAAGGATAAGGAAAAGTGAAGGAGAGCCACAGGAGACCGGCAAGTTTTTAGTAAGCTCCAGCTGCTTTTGATGGGCTCTACAAGCTGCCCTGGGGAAGGAGAGCTTGGAGCCCCTGTTCCAGCTGAGCCCAGGTTAGGAGGGGCCAGCATCCCTCAGCCAGGGCAGGGGAGAGGCCTATAAAAGAGCCAGGCTCAGCCCACAGGTACTGTAGTGCAGCTGGCAGAGGCAGCGGTTTGTGTGGAGAGTTGGGTTGTTTTGTTGTTTCTTTTTGTGGTTTTGTGGTTTGTTTGTGGGCTTTTAGAAACAAAAATAAGTGCCATAACATCTTCTCAGAGCAGCACACGCGTCCTTGGCACTGCAAGGTCACTGGAGGAGGCCAGCGGGCTGTGTGGCTTCAGAGATCAACAGGATCATCTCTGAGACCTCACAGGAGTCCAGACCTTCCACTCCAGTGTCAGTGTTCACCTGCCAGGCTTGAATGTGGAAATGCCCTCCATGGTGAAGGGTGTCCTGGTGACTCCTGGCAGCAGCAGGGTGGCTCCTGCTCCATCCAAAACACAGTGGTCATGGCACAGGTTCAGTGCCCTTGTTGCTGACAAGGTGCAGGGAGCACTCTCCAGCCATCTCCAGGTGACCTCTGCCAGCAGGACTGCGGACCTGGTAAGGACTTTGGACTGGGAATGGGCAGGGGACAATCCTGGCTCTGGTGGGGATGGAGTGGGCAAGGAAAGGACCACAAGCCTGGATTTTGGGACAGCAGGCACTGGCTTCTTCAGGGATCTGCTTGGGAGGATCCCATGTCCTGGTGAGAGGAGGTGTCCGAGAGGACAAAGGATCAGTTTGCCCAGACTCGAGTGGTCCATCCCAGTGAGCAGGAAGCAGGTGGCAGGTTCTCAGTGTTGGCTCAGGGGGAGTAGAATTGTCTGAGCAAGCAGGGATGGGGCTGGGGCCACTTCAGCAGAGGGAAATGCCAAGTCCTGCACCTGGGGAGGGATAACCCTCCAAACACAGTAACCCTACAAACCAGCACCTACTGGTGGCTAACTGGCCGGAAAGGAACTCAGGATCCTCAGGATCCTTTCTGGTGGGTGACAGGTCTACCACAAGCCAGCAGTGTGCTCTCATGGCAAGGAAGGCCACCAGCCCTCTGGTCTGCATTAGCAGGAGCATTGCCAGCAGCTCCAGGGAGGTGATCTGGAGGTGACCCATCCCCTCTGCCCAGCACCAGGTCCAGTAAAAGACATGGACATACTGGAGAGAGCCCAGCAAAGGGCTCTTTATCTACTGTGAGGGTGATCAAACCTTGGCACGGGTTGTTCAGAGGGGCAGCAGAGTCTCCCTCCATGGAGATATCAGGAACCCCACTGATCACAGCCCTGTGCAAGCTGCCCTGGGCTCTGTGACCCCGATGTCCCCGCTGGCCTCATCCTTTCCATGTCCCCGAGGCGCCGGGATCGCTGCTGTGCTCAGGGATCTCCCCGTGCTCAGCCACTAATGAGGGAGCCAAGCTGGTGCCAGGAGCAGCCCAAAGGCCCCCCGTGGCTCTGCTGCTGATCCTCACCTGCTCCCTCCCTCCCTGCCGGTCGGGTATCGTTGGCTGCTCCTGCTGCCGCGCATCTGCTCCCTCCGGCTCCCCGCTGTCCTGCCTGCTCCCCGCTGTCCCCAGCCTGGCACTGGCGGCTCATTAGTTCGGGGGAGCCGCAGCTGGGCTGACAAAGGGATTTTCCCAGGGCCTGGGGGCCCCCTGGTTTCGGCAAGCTGTCAGCCCCGACCACCCCGGCGCTCCTGAACCGCAGTAACCCGGCAGCATCGTGCTCCTCTCCCTCCCCGGGGAAGGGCCTCGGCGTTTTGATGAGCTGAGAGCAGCCCATTCATCTCGCACATGAGGCTCCCGAGCAAGTCCTGGAGCTGGCAGTGCCCCCGGGAACTCCAGATCTCCTGCCCTGGACTGCTCTGTGTGTGTTGTCCAGTCAGGGCAGCCCTGTCCAAAAAAGCAGGCTGCCGGAGCAGCCTCCCTGCCCATCAGCCAGGGGGGGTGGTTGCATTTCCCTGCTCCAATTTCTTGCTGCTTGGCCAGCGTGTGCAGGATGGCTCCCCGGGGAAGGCTGTGTCCTGCACGTCCTGTCCTCTCCCAGCTCAGCTGCAGTGGCCTGAGGTGGCTGAAAACCCTCTCCATCCCCTGCTGGGAGTTCTGGGGGAGGAGGGGATGGGGCTGGGAGCATCCTGCCTGTGCATGGACAGCAAGCATTCCCCTGCTGGCTCCTTCCTCCTCTGCAGCCTCCCCAGGTGCCCAGCCAGCCTCGGGTCACACCCTGGGAGCAAGACTAGTGCCTCAGTTTACCTGGCTGTCACCCCCTGCAGCCATACCCCCCCCCAGGGCTCAGGTGGGCTGCTCCTCCTTGTGCCTGCAGCAGATATCCATCCCTTTCTGGCCTTCCAACAGCTCTCATCTCCCTGGGGTTGGTTTTCACCCTGGTTAAAATCAGCCTGGTTACATTCAGCAGTCCTGAGTGAGGCAAGCCCTGTGCTGCCTCCATCCCTGGGATAGTCTGGGGATTGCCAACACAGGACACTGAGGCACCAAGGACATGCAGGAACAGGGATTACATGTCCCTGAGCATGTTCCTGCCAGCCTGGAACATGCTGGGGAATCCCAGCCCCTCCTCCCTGTCCCCTTGCATGGACATATCCATGACCACCTCCTGGCAGAGCAGGGGCTGGGGGCTCTGGAAAGCCCACCCACAGTAGGTTTGGGTGTAGATTCATCTCCTGGGTGCCAGATTTTCCCTGTGCAGCAGCCTGGCCCCGGGGTATCCCACAGCACAGCCCTTCTGGGAGCAAACACCCCTGAGTTTGCTGGTGGTGTTGATCCTCCAGCTCTGACCCTTAGTGGGGAGTGATGGAGACACACACACAGAAGAAAACCCTTCCCAAGAAAAAGGCATCTTTTGGTAAAGGAGACTTTAATCTGCTCAGTATCTAGTCCATAGTGCAAAGAGTTAAGGCAAAGCTTTCTCTTTATAAACAGCAGACAAACAGGCCCTAAAACAACAAGCGTGACTGCTACAACAAAAAAAAAGGTTTGAGGGAACAAACTGCATTTTTGGGGAGGTGTCCTTCTCTCCCCTTCACCCTGTAACTCATGTAGGAAATATTGCACCCAACGATCCATGAGCTGGTCCTGACCAAAAGCTGCTGCCTGTGGCCAGAGGCACGGCCACACTCCCACTCCTGTGTGACTCCAGAGGCACAGCCAGGGAAGGGTGCAGCTCCCTGTCTCCCCTGGGACAAAGCCAGACCTCAGGGAGCACAGCCTGGGGGGTCACACTCACTGCTTTGGTGAGAGCTTGGCTACTCAACTGCAAGTGTTGGTGGCTGGAGAGAGCAAACATTAATTACCAAGGGAGGTGTGTGGGAGGCACAGGGACAAGAGGCTGAGTAACAGGGAGCTTTGCGTCTCTTTGAAGTGAAGTGGAAGCAGCTGACGGCCCCAGGGCCAGGGAGTCCCTCCAGCTCCCAAAAAATGTGAGGGAAAACAGCCCTGGCAGTGCCTTCCAGAGCAAAGCCACTCAACAACAAGACAGTGCCTTGCCACAGCTCAGTTTTACAGCACAGAGGCATCTCTCAGCACTCCAGGCCTCTCTGCTGCCTCTGTTTTGGCTTAAATTGCTAATCAAGAGGGGAAATAGAGAAGGAAAAGCATGCCAACTGCCCTCAGGCTCTTGGCTTGCAGTGCAGCAGTCAGCTCTCTCCAGCCTGGCTGCAGCCAAAGTTGGCTGTGGCGTGTGGCTGACCTCAGGCAAGCAGCTGGAAAAGGAAAAGCTTTTAAGTGCAAGGCCCCCTGGCAGCCCAGCAGTTTCTTGGAATGGTGCTGGTTGCCCAAGCTGGGATGAGCCACCTCAGGCCTCCCCAGCCAGGAGCAGATGCTCTCATTAGACTTCAGTGGACACTTTAAAACCAGCTACATTTGTGACAGACAGTAAGACAAAACAACAGAACAACCCTGCCCTAATCCAAGGTATCCGTGGTCCTGGTGCTGCTCCGTGCACACAACTGCAGATCCCAGCAGATGTGCAGAGCTTGTGCCTGGAGCTGGAATGTCTGTGAGCTCCCAGGAGCTTTGGGGTGTCCCCTCTCTCCTCCCAAAGAGTTCCTCCCTCTAGCCAGCCCAGCCCGGGAAGGAGCAAGCAAAGCTCTGGTGTGAACCTGCCCGTTCCAGGGCGCTCTGAGCCTGAAAATATGTATTATCTGGAGAGGGCTCTCCACCCTTGGCTCAGAGCTGGGCTGCTGCTGCTGCCAGGGCTGGGAGCAGTGGCTGGGTGGCCACTTCTCAGGTTCCCCAAGCAGAAAGAGTAACTCCCTCCAGCCTCCCTTTGCAGGAAAACCTGACGTGTGCTTGCTAGTCTTGCATAGGTGATGCGTGGAAGCAGCAGCAACACTGAGCTCTGCAGGGCTCCACGCTGTCCTGGCAAGGGATATCCCTCAAAAACCAAAGCCACTGAGTGGCTGGGATGCTGAAGTACCCCAGGAAACTCTGATCTCCAGCTGGGAGCCAGGCTCAGCCCTCTGGGAGCAGAGCCAAAAAAACTTGAGTGTGCTCCTTCCTCTCCCACGGAACTCTCTTCCCCCTTCCCAGGGAGCTCTTCCACTTCCATGGTGGGAGGAGAAAACAGAGGCCTGAATGCAGCCAGCCAGGTAGTTTTCTAGTGAGATCTTGGGAAAACTCCTCCCGTGCCTTGCACCAGCCCCTCTGATTCCCAGGAGGGCAGAGCCTTTCACTTTTCCATCAGCTTTGGCTACGAGGGACCAGAACATCGCTCTGCTTTGGATCTCAGGCTGCTGCAGGCTCGAGGCACACAACAGGCCTTGAAAACAGCAAAAGTGGTCAACAAAAAAAAAAACCCAGGTAACTCTTCCAGCCCCCTGCAGAGATCAGTGCTGTGCTTGCTAGCAAGAGCTACAACCTAGGTACGTAGCAAACGTGACCAGCAGACACCCCCACAGTGCTCTGCCCTTCCAGCACCATCCTCAGTTCTTTGGAAGCTGCTCGGGGTAGCCCTGGGAAGTGCAGGCAGGGCCGTGCCTTTGACCTGCTCGTGGGAAAACAACCCAACCCCCTGTGCCGTGGGGCTCACAGGTACACGTTGAGGGTCTGCAGGATCATCTGGCGGCACAGCGGGCAGTTGCGCTGGTAGATGGCCTGCTGCAGGAGCACCTCTGTGCACTCCTGGCACAGGCACAGGTGCCTGCAGGGCAGCAGCAGCACTGTCTTGGTTTGGTCTTGGCAGATGACACACTTCTTACGCTCCTCTTGCTCTTTCAGCAGCGCCCAGGGGTCGTCGTCCGGCGCTCCCTCGGCGTTCCCGGCTGCCGCGTTCAGCTGCTGCTTCCTGGGAGCCTTCCCCCAGGACGTGCCTGGCTCCTGCCTGCCTGCCTGGGGCCGCTGTGCTGCGGCAGCACGGCTCAGAGCAGGGCGTGGCAGTGGCATGTGTCCTGCCTCCAGCCGCTCCTCATCCTCATCCAGCAGCCTGCCCACGGCCACCCTGCCATGGGCCGTCCCAGCGCGATTCCCGGGGCGCGGCTGTGCCACCTGCTCCTCGTCCAGCAGCCGGCCCAGCGCCCTGGGCACGGCCACAGCCCCTCGCTGGTCGCTGCCCCGGTTCGTCCCTCTGCCTCCTCGGCTCCAGTTGGTCACCTGCAGGCTCCAGTCCGTGACCTGCAGCGCCCAGTCCGCCAGCCTGCGCCAGGGCTGGGAGGTGATGGCCATGCCCACGCTCAGGACGGCCACCTGGTAGAGCCGCCACGCGTCCCTCTTCAGGCGCTGGAAGGTGGGCAGAGCGAGGAAGTATCCCTGGAAGTAGCCCAGGAAGTGTCCCACCAGCGTCCACAGCAGCCCGGGGTTGAGGAGGAAGGTGCCCACCGCCACGATGAGGAGGAGCAACCCCAGCCCGTAGACGTTGACGAAGAAGACGCTGACGAAGATCTGGGCGGTGGTGCAGAGCAGCTCGAGGGCCAGCTGGCAGGGCGACCACAGCAGGATGGACACGGCGATGGCCCCGCTGGACACGTGCGCCAGGAAGGCGGCGAGCAGCTCGGACAGCCGGAGCGCCGGCCCCGCCAGCGAGTCCCAGAGCGCGGCCAGCAGCGTGAGCAGGTTCTGCGCGCCCAGCAGGCACACGTTGACCAGGCTGTTGGCCAGGTACATCAGCAGGCTGCCCGCGATGGCCAGCGCCTCGCACGCCTGCCGGCCCAGCGCCTGCCCGCAGCCCAGCGCCGCGCCCAGCCCGCGCTGCGCCAGCTCCCGGCCCCGCAGCGCCGCGTG
>NW_020884916.1:2019340-2041050 GCF_003945725.1 Corapipo altera | reverse complement strand
GCGAGGAGACGAGGAAGAAGTTGAGGTCGAGCACCAGCAGCAGCAGGTCGAGCGCCAGGCGCAGCGCGCGGAGCAGCGCGAACAGCGCGTCCATGGCGCGCGTCCCCCCCCCCCCGCCTCGCGGGGCCCGCCCGGCGGAGCCGCCTCAGCCGCGGCGACCCCCCGCCCTGGGCGCCGCCATCTTGGCGCGGCGTTCCGTGCAGCGCCGGGCCAATGGCAGGCGAGGGGCCCGCCCACGCCCCGCGCTCATTGGGCAGTTCGGAGGACGCGGCCACGCCCACTGTCGCTCATTTAAAGGGCCAGCGCCGCGCTCACACAGCCGCGCAACTTTTAAAAACTTGAAATGAAGTGACTTTTTATTTTATATTACCTTATAAAAATCACGTTACAATATAAAAAATGTATTGCGTTACATTTAGAATATATATAATTTTAAAAACATGAAGTGTTTTTAATATTAAATTATTTCATAAAAATTACATTGCACTGTATTTAGAATATATGTGGTTCTTAAAACACGAAGTATTTTTAATAATAAGTTTTATTATAACATTTATATTGCATTATATTTAGAATACATTTTTTAAAAAACCTGAAATTAAGTATTTTTAATATTATATTACAATTTGAAAGTTGCGTTACAATATAAAAATTATATTATAGTATAAAAATTATATGACATTATATTTAGAATACATATAATTTTTAAAACTTGAAATGAAGTATTTTTAATATTAGAAAATAAAAATAATATTATATGGCATTATATCTATAATATATATAATTTTTTAAACCCTGAAACGGAATATTTTTTAATATTATGTCACAATATAAAAGGTACATTACAATATAAAAACTATATTACAATACATCCTATTTATAATATATATAATTTTTTAAACCCTGAAATGGAGTATTTTTTTATTATATCACAATGTAAAAGTTACATTACAATATGAAAATTATATTACATTACATATCGTATACGCTGTGTAGAACATAAATATAATACAATATATAATATTATATTCAAAATATGATGTCATATTATATTACCGATATGAATTATATTACTGATATGAATTATATTACTGATATGAATTATATTACTTAATGTTAATTATTTTATTTTACTCCGAGGCTTTTATGTTATAGCAATATATAATATTAATATAAACATAATATTAATATTATAATATTTCGGTAATTCCCGGTCCCTGCGTGGATCTGCCTGAGCACTGTGATCAGAGGAGCAGCCCGTGGGCAGGGCCACCTTCCTCTGGCGCGGGTTCTCGGAGCTCCAGCCAGCCCGGCCTTGGCTCGGCGCAGCTCGGAGCTGTTCTCCCAATGTTTCCTGCGGGACATCAGAGGATAAAGCCCCGGCCGTGACTCACAATCAAGGTTGCAGCCCCGGAGCGGGTCCAGCCCTCCCTGCGGGCTCCCGGCCAGGCCGTGGGGCCGCCGAGCTGCCCCAGGGGATGGTCCGGCCCTGCCGGTGATGACAAGCTCGGGAAAACCCAGCCCTGGAGCCCGAGGCTTTTTAAGGAATGGCAGAGCGAGCGCGGCGGATGATGAGCCACACGTGCCCCAGCGCGGGGGCAGCGAGGGAAGCCTCACACCCCGGGGAACAGCAGCGGGGCTGGGGACAATCCCTGCAGCTGCTCCCCTCCGCCTTCCCCCCGAACGCCCCGAGCCGGGGCAGGGGGCACATCCTGACCCGGGCTGCGTGCGCTGGTGCCGCTCGGTGCCACCCGCTCTCTCCTCCAGCCGTGTCTGTCCGTCCCCGCCCGGGCTCTGTCCCGCTGTCCCTCCGTCCCCTCCCTGCCCGCCTGGCGCTGGCCGTGGCTCCGCGGCAGCGGGTCCCTGCATCCCCACGTGACGGACCGGGATGCTTTCGGCATTTATGGACATGTTTGCATTTCTCATCGCCTCACCAAGCGGGACAAGGGCAAAGGGAGCCGAGCCGAGGGCCGAGCCTGCTCCACTCCTTCCCTGCCGCCGGTCGGCACCTGCCTCCCCCTCCATCCCCCCGACCGTGCCCGGGCTACCCCGGTGGGCTCCTGCTGCGGGGGCTGCAGCCTTCACATGTCCTGGCTCCGCGCCGGGGCTTCTCCATCACTGCTGGAGAAGGAGGGGAGCTGTGCCTGCTTCCCATCGCGGTAGGATTGTCCAGCTCCGCAGCGCCCAGTCCTGCCGGAGAGGGGCACAGGGCTCGGGCAGCCCCGCGCGGGGCCAGGAGGGGGCTCAGGATGGAACAGCGGTTTGGTTGGAGCAGAGGAGAGCGGGGCTTTGGGTGCAGGGATGGAAAGCCCTTCCCGGGTTTCTGCGGGGGGACAAAGGTCCCTGCCCTGGCGCTGTCCTGAGGCAGGAAGGGAGTTTCTGGAGTGCGGGTCCTGCTGGCATCACTCCAGCGCTCCCAGCATTCCCACAGCTGGCTCAGCAGCTGGCACCAGCCCCAGGGTACCCTCCCCTGCGGACCCCCCGGCCCTGTGGCAGCCCTGGCACCCGAGATAAGTCCTCCTGGGCACTGCCAGCAGCCATACCTCGAGTGCCCTCCAGACGGCCCTGCCCAGGGCTGGGCAGGTCCCTGGGCACGGGGGCGGGCGCTGCAGCCCTGAGCTCCCGGCCCAGGCTGGAACAATGGCTCATTTCGGTGCATCCGCTCCGGAAAATCCCCCGTCCCCACTCGGGCTCGGCTCCAGGATGATGTGGCTCGCTCTTCCTCTGCCCTTCCCTTAGCCTTGGAGGTGCAGGGCATGGTGTCCCCCAAGCCACGTATCCCTGCTGGCAGGGAATCTGCTCCCAGCCTGCTGGCGACAGACTGCAGGAAGGACTGGGAGCTGCAGGGAGCCCATCCCGGTGTCCCCAGCAGCCAAAGGCGCCTTCCCTGCCTTTGCTCCCCCTGCAGACCTGTGGAAGAGCAGGAGCACAAGGGCCCACCCTGTTTCTGGAGGGCTGTGTGTCTCCCCACGGTGGGAGCTGGGATATCTCTCTCCTCCTGGAGCCCGGCCAGACGGCCCTGGGAAAAGCAAGTCCTCAGCCCTGGGAAAGTCCTGCAAGGAGAAATTCCTGCTCAGCCAGGCCAGCCCCACAGTCCCCCTGGGCCCTGGTGCTCCAGCGTGTCCCCAGTGCTGTGGGGCCAGTGGTGTGGGGAGGTGGGATGGCAACTGTGCCCTGCTCGCTGCCTTCCCCCTTGTCTGCCTTTGCCTTTACTTCCCTCTCCATGGGAAGCCTTCCCAAAGCCTCCAAAGGGATACCCTGTGACACGGGCTCCCCCAGAGCTGGGGCTGGCCCAAAGTTGCCTCTCCTTAGGCTTTCTCACAGTTGATCCTAATGAGCCACCCTGGGGGAGCCCCAAGCCCTGCAGGCAGAGCAGGCAGGAAGACATCCCTGCCTGGAGCCCACAGGCAGCACAGGGAGCCCACGCCAGGGTTTCCATGTGGGTGCTGGAGCAGCTGCCCCTCCCGGGGGGTGTCCCAGGGCAGGACCCCATGGCCGGGCACAGGATCTACCCCTTTGTGTGGGCGAGTGCCCGGCTGTGGCCCGTGTGGCACTGGCATAATGGAGCCTTTTTCTGGCTGGTGCTGGGGGGAAATGGACTTGGAAATGTTCCAAAGGAAAAGGCGGCTTTATACACAGCCATCCCCAGGCTCCCAGCTTCTCACTCAGTGCCCACCTCACCCACCCCCAAAGCCTGCCCCCCGTGCCAGGGCAGCAGTGCAGCAGGGCTGGGAGGGGAGCCGGGAACACATCTGTGCCCAGCCCAGCTGACAGTGTGTGAGCGAGGGGTCAGCACGTGGCTGTTCACAGCCTGTCCCAGGCCAGCACCTGCTCCGGGATGTGGGGCTCCTGCACCCCCAGGATGTGGAGTGACGCTGGGCAGAGGGTTCCCTCTCCCTGTGCCTGGGCTCTCAGCTGGCTGAGGTTCTCCCAGGAGCTCTCACTGCCCCAGCTGTCCTTGTCCATCCACCCCGCACGCAGCGAGGGTCGTGCCCAGGGTGTGAGGGGAGGGCTGCACGGCGTGGGGCTGGCTGACCCTTGCCAGCTTGGCTCCTTTTTGGGGCTTTGCCACTGCTCTGCACCCCCTGACCCCCCCGGCCATCCCCGTGCAGCTGCTCCAGGAGATTGTGCTCGTCAGCACAGAAATCCAGATGTCACCTTCCTCCCCCCTCCCGCTCCCTTCCTTCCTCCACCCTCCTCACGGCTCCTCGTGGCTCCCGCTCCTGGCCCCTCCTGAACAAAGGCCCTGTAGCCATGGTTAATAATCCCCACAGAAAGGCCCTGCAGAAGAGGAGAGGAAGGAGAGGGGAGACACAAAGGAGCCTCTGGCAGCCCAGCTGAGGAAGGGGGTTGGAAGGAGGCGTTTTCCTGAGCTGAAGGACAGGAGTGTCGAGGAGGGCTTTCAAAGGTGAACAGAGACGGGCTGGAGGAACCCCAAGGTGCCCTCATGGCATGTAGAATACCCCATTCTTTGTTGTCTTCCACCCAGGGAACAGGCAGCCAGAGGCTGGACAGCCCAGGCAGGTTCCTGTACTTACCCCAGAGCCCTCAAGCACCCCAAAATGCAGCACCAGGGCCTGGCATGAAGGTGCCCAAGGGCAGTGATCCTCAGCACTGCTGTGGCCCAGCGGCAGGGAAGTAGCCGGCCGCTCCCGGGGCGGTGTGGGAAAGCACAGTGCTGGCCCACATCCCGTCCCTTCCCTGGGGAGCGGGGCCCCTCTCAGCCCTGCCGGTGTTGTGTGAAGAGGTGCAGGCCTGGGCGGATGCAGCCGAGGCTTCCGCCCTGCAGGGCTGCCCTCCATCCCCCCTGGAAGCGCACGGGGAGCCGGGACAGCCGGAGTTCCACCGGCACCGCCACCGGCACCGGCTGCAGGGAGCCGGCACAGAGCACCCCAGGCAACCCCACAGAGCCCTCCAGACCCCCCCGAGCTGCTCTGGGCCCCACGGGCTCGGCTGGGGAGTGCAGGGGTTGGGGAAGGCATGGGGCCCCCTGTCCCCACCTGAGACACATGTCGGGACACGCACAGCGAGAGCACAGCCCAGCTCCCTCTGGCAGCATCCCTCGGTCCCCTATCAGCAGGGATCTCGCTGGAAAGGTGGAAGGGGCTGAGGTGTGTGCTGGGATGCAGCCTGTGCTCAGCCCCAGGCCCCGTGCCTGGCTCTGTGCTCCCCTCTGGCTGTGGAGAGCCAGGCTCAGCGGGAGCCAGGGGAGAGGAGGCAAATGCAATTACACACTTCCAGATCATTCCTGCAACCTGTGATGCTCCGATAACGCCGCGGAATCAGCCCTGCCCTGGGCACGGTCCTGTGCATCCCAGGTTTCCAGCAGCTGTGCCAGGGACTGGCAAAGCCCCGCTGCTGCCAGGGGCAGAGCTGCCTGTCCGGGCACAGCCTCAACTGAGAGGTGGCAGGAGGGATGGAGGAGGAGAGTGTTGGGATCTGGAGGGGCCCAGGCACCAATATTCCCTCCACTGCCAGAGAGGGAGAGTTGTGAGATCAACTCTCAGGTGGGTGTGCCTCAGGTGGGTCCAGACCTGCACTCCCTGACCTTCCCACCCTGGCTGTGTGCGTGGGACCAGGACAGGGGAGCCTAATCCATGTTTGTGTGCGTGGCTGTGAAGGGGTGCCAAAGCCAAATCCATTAAGCAAGCAAACAAACGAGAGGGCGTGAGATCAGGCAGCAGAGAGGGAAGATGAAGGTGGCCAGCCCCGAGCCCACTTGGTGCCACACACAGCGCAACGGGGCGATTTCGTGCCATCTGTTCCTGCCTTGCTTTCAAATCCTGCCCATCTTCCCCAGAACTATTAGTTTGTTAGGGGGGGGGGAAAAAACCCCAAGTTTTCTTCAAAGTTTAACAGACTGAAGCCCAACCAACTGGAGGCACAGCCATGCAGTGGGAGCAGGAGGCTGTTTGAGGGTGGCACGTCCCCCGCCGCAGTGGCTGGCCAGCCTGTTTTCTCCAGGGAGGGGCACTGCCCTTTCCAACTGCTGGGAATTTTCCTGCAGAGGTTTTCTTAGCAACATTCTGCTTTATTTTTAACACGGAATAAAAGTTAGCCCCGGAACAGAATGCATGAGCAGTGTGTCATCTGGGTCCTCCCGCTTGTTTGTTTGACTTGGTGGGTGCTTTCCAAGGCAGCCCTTGGGCCCCCTTCCCTCACAGGGTGGCATTTGTGGGGCTTAAATTGGGGTATTCTGTGCAAAGTGGAAGATCCCTTTCCCTGCTCTGAAGGGAGCAGAGCCTGAGGCTCCTCTAGTGCTGCATCCTGCCCTTTGGAGGGAAAGAGTGAGCACGTTGTCAGGGGGTCCCCGAGTGCTGGGCACACACTCAGGGGGTGGCTTTTCCCACCCACAGACAGGGAGCTCCTGCCCACCGGCTGTGGAAGCATCCCAGTCCTGCAGCCGTGGGGCTGGAGAGCAGCTCCTGAGCATCCTGTGGATGATGGCTCAGCTCCCTTGCACTTGTTCCTCGCGGCGAAGGGAGGAGGCCTCCCCTCTCCAGAGGCAGCACAAGGGCTCCGAGCCTTATCGCTGCCCAGCATTGCCATTTTAAGTAACTAATCCTATGGGGAAAAAATTTAATCATTTCCGATGAATCATCCAGCCTTTGGCTGGGAAAGTGTTGGGGGGGGGGTGCTGGTCAGGCATGAAGAGGAGGAGGAGGAGGCAGAGGAGGAGGAGGAGGAGGAGGGCATGGGAAGCACCGCTGCATGGCACCAGCGGGGGAGCAGGGCTGGGGCTTGGGGCCAGCACAGGGGTGCTCGGGGATTCCTGGGAGGAATGCTGTGCCTCAGGGGAACCTGCAGCCCAGCCCTTGGGTGGTTCAGCGGGGTCAGAGATAGGCAGCTCGTGCTGCCCGGGTCCTGGAGCACAGATTGTGCAGCAGGGAAAACAAGCAGAGGAGAGTAAAGGATATGCAAAGGTTCAGAGCCCCTGGGGTGAGAGTGGAAGGAGAGCACTGAGCTGGGGACAGCCCTGATCCTGTACCCGGGTGGGGTGATCCCGAATCAGTGAGCTTTGGGAGTCCTGTGAACGGGCAGTGAGTACAGTAAACAGAAGGACTTCGAAGGGGAAGGAAACCCCAGATGGGTCCAACACAGCCCCTGCGGCTCTGACTGACCCGGGGGAAACTGAGGCACGGAGCTGGGCTGTGATGGGGCAGGGGCACCGGGCCCGTGTGTCCTGCATGGTTTGACTGTGGGCAACTCGCAGCACCTGAGTGGGTTTGATGTGCTCCTCCTCGGGCTGCCGGAGGGGCCGGGCTGCGTCCGGCTGGGTGATTACCCCTGGATAATGGGAGCCTTGTGCAGCCCTGCGAGCCCCCCCGCCCCCGGGCCAACAGTGCTGCCCCGGCCCCGGCGGCGAGCGGCGTCTGCACAGCCGCCCCATTCAGCAGCAGCTGCGCGGGGGCTCGGCCGCGGCTCCCTGTGCCCTGGGGCCCTGCCTCGGGGACAGCATGGGGCTCTCTGTGGGGCTGGGGACACCGGTTTGGGGTAGGAACCCCGCAAACCTCAGGGACCTGCCTGGGACAGCGCCTGGGACACGACCCTGCTGCGCCCCGCGGACCCCGCCGTCACCAGGTGCCTCCTCAGAGCCCAGACAATGACAAAGAGTGGTTCCCCCCCATGTTTTTGTGTTTGCTCTGCGGGTTCAAAGGTGAGCCAGCAGCTGCGGCTGGGCTTTAGGGCCGAGCGTGGGGCTGAGCGGGGGCAGCAGGTCACTCCTGATCGTCGCCGCTGACACCTGCACACTGGACTCCCGGGGACCGAGTCCCTGCCGCCGGCATTCCCCAAACCCCAGGGAAAACAGCCCGATCCCAAACACTTCGCGAGCGATTCCACCTCCAGCGCCCGGCTGTCTGCCTCGCTCAGCCCGCGCACGCCCGGGCAGGCAGGAGCTGGCAGGAGCTGCGAGCCCCTCCGGCACCGCTGGGAACGCCTGGAATACGCGGGGCTGTGCTGGGGAGGGGGGGGGGAGAACGGGACACCGGGGAGGGGGTGTGGGACCCCCGAGCCGAGCGCTGCCCGCTGCGGGGATGGGCACGGCGCTGCGGGGATGGGCACGGCGCTGCGGGGATGGGCACGGCGCTGCGGGGATGGGCGCGGCGGCGCCCGGCCGGCTGCCGCTGGGGGGTGATAGGGGGCCGCGGGCGGTAGGCAGGCACAGCGCCTTCCTCCCTCCTCCTCCTCCTCCTCCTCCTCCTCCTCCTCCGCCTGACGTCAGCCCCGCGGGCCCCGCTTCAGTCGCGGGCGGCCGGCGGTGGTGGCGGCGGGCATGGCTGGGGGGCGGCGGGCGGCGGGGCTCGCCCTGGGCTGGGGCTGCTGCCTCCTGCTCTGCTGCGGTGAGTCGGCTGCGGGCCGGGCCGGGCGGTGCGGGGCGGTGCGGGGCGCGCACCTGCGGGAGCGCTCCGGGGCGCTGCGCGGGGCGGGGGGATGCCCTTCGGCCCTGGGGGACACCGCAGCGGGTGAGGGGCTGCGCTTTGCTCCCCGGGGGGCAGCAGCCGGAGGGGGTTCCCCCCCCACCCCGGGGCCAAGCCCGAGCAGCCCCGGAGCGCTGCGCCCCTCGGGCGGTGCCTGGCGCGGCGCCGGGAATGCTCGGATCGCGGGGCCGGGGCAGAGCCCAGGTGGGATCCGCGCGTGTCCCCGCCCGCACGGCCCCGCAATCCTCGGCAGGGTGGGGCTGGGTGCCCCGTCCCGCTCTGGGGGCCCCTCTGCAGCCCGCCAAGGTTGAGGGGTGCCCCACGTGCGTTCAGGGAGCTGGTTGTTATTGGGAGGCATCCACCCCTTTCCTTCTAAGGAGTTTTCCCCTGAGCGCTGTGTTTCTCTTGGCTTTTTTAGCGCTTTCTTTTTTTATCCACTTTCCAGTCCATTTTCACCCTCGGGGGGTGGCTGCGCTTCCTGCCCTGCCCCTCTCCCCGCATCCCTCCCTCCCTCCCCTCGCCGGGGGCCCGGGAGCGGTCCCGGTGCGCTGGCTGCTCCCTTGCCCCGCCGTGCTGCGGAGGTGGCCCCGCCGCTGGGAACCTGCCCGGGCCGAGGTGTTGGAGCCAAAGTCAGGCTCAGAGCAGAGTCTAAAGCAGGCTGCTCCCACCCCCGGCCCGTGCCGGGATCCCCTTCCCACAGCACATGTACCGAGCCAGGAGCCTCTCAATGGTTGGCGGCGTCGGTGTGTTTGGAAGCCCAGCCACGTGAAAAGGCTTGATGCTTCCCAGAAGCACGAGGGGCCACAGCCAAGACATTCCCAGGCCAGCCAGTGCTGCCGGAGCGGGGGGCTGAGCCCACCCTGGGGCTGCCAGAGCCACCCCAGCCCCTTCTGCACCGCGATCCGGCTGTTAGAGGGGACTCGGGGTGTTGTCACCGAGCTTTGGGGTGGGGTTGAGAGCTTGGCCTCTCCTGGTGCACATGACGGGGTCCTGACGGGTTGTTTTAGGGTGCAAGGTGCTGGTCCCTGCGGCAGCGGAGCCCTGGCTCCATCCCCATCCCAGGGCAGGGCTGGGCTGGGGCGGAGGCTGTTGGGCGCTGCTGGTGGTGCTGCTGGTGGTGCTGCTCCTTGCGGGGCCGGGACTCTGCACCCTGTTCTTTCTCTCCGCGAAGAAGAATCTCCGGGGTGCAGATGATGCTGTTCTTTGTGAGCTGGGGCTCCCCGGCTCGGAGATCTGTGCAGGAGGGGCAGCTCTCCCGGGGAGCAGGAGGGTAGCATGTGTGCCTGTGGCTGGGAGCAGGCGGGATCTGGCCGCAGCTGGTTTCCCTGAGAGGGGGAACGCAAACCCGCGGAAACCTCAGGCGTCCCACGTGCGGCTCCAGACACCCTGCGGTGCCCCTCCTCTCGCTCCGGGACGGGGGGCTCCGCGCCGGGGGCTCTGTGCAGCAGCCGCGCTCCTCGCCGCCGCCTCCCCGCACACCTCGGCCCTGCAGGAGGCTGGCGAGGGACTTGCGCTGCTCCCCACCCCCTTTCCCGGGCTCTAAAAGCAGATCTTTGTTCTTGTGGAGCTCTGGCTGCCGGCCGGCTGTCGGCCAGCCAGATGGAAAGGCACGGGGGCTCTCCTTCCTTCCCTGCTCGCTCGCTGCAGACGTCCTCCCTCTCCAGATCTCTGGGTCTCCCGCTGGAGCTGTGCCAGGCGCTCGGGGTGGACGGAGCTCAGCTCTGCAGCTGGGCTGCTCGGGGGTCTACAGGTCCCCTCACCAGACCTGGTGTCTGCAGCTGTGCTGGGCACGGGGGAGGATGGCCAAGACTCCAGGGCCTGCTGTGCCAGGGTGCCTGTGCCCAGCGCCTCTCCAGCTTGCCCACGCAAATAGCAGAAAGGTCTCGGAGCTGCAGAAGGAAGCCTTGTGCCCCCAGGGTTGGGGGGGACCTTGTGTCCTCCCAACTGGCTGCTGGGTGCTCCTTCCAGCTTGTCCCGGAGGAGGTGGGGAGCAGAGAGCCCTTGTTCCAGGCAGGGTGGGGGCTGCAGCGACCGTGTCAGCCTCCTCAAGGGCAGTGTGGATGGTTGGGAGGGATGTGTGCCTCATGCCAGCCCCAGATGCCAGCCATTCTCCAGCTCTGAGCTCATGGTTTCGGTTGCTCTGCTGCCTGGTTGAGGGCCCTCATGCCGAGCGGGTCAGGGGGAGGGCCAGCAGCTCTCCCTCTCCCAGGGGTTGGCTGTGGATGGAGAGGCAAAGTCTGGCCTAGCTGCCTGCAGCTCAGAGAGTCACAGCTCAGGAGACAGTGCAGGGTGGCAGCAGGGCCACACCCCAGCCCCAGGCTTGCCCAATTCCTGCCCAGTTCTGCAGGTGCCTGCGAGCACCAGGCAGCCAAGTTGTGGCTGTACAGGGTGGGCAGGTGCCTGCAGTTCAAAGTTATCTTTCCCTATGTACACTGGGTCTAATTTCCTGTCCCCAGTGCACTCTTATCTCTGGGCATCACCTGCTGTTTTTCTAGCACCTTCTTTGCCGTGCCATGCTTTGCTCATCCCTCTTTGCTTAGTGCCAGCTGTACCGTGCCCATGGGATGGGCCGGGGCCAAAAACTGTCTGTTGGGCCGGTCCTGCGAGTCCAGGGCCTTTGCTGTGGCAGAAGGGGCTCCTGGCTGTGTTTTGGCACTGTGCCACCACGTACCCACTCCAAACAAAGAGCAGTTTGTGGACACGGGCGCTGCCCTTTGAAGTTGCCTCGGTGGCTGTTACCGAGCCGTGCTATCACGGGAGATGTTGACACAGCTGCTTCCTCCAGGCCTCTTGTCCCCAGCTCCGGTACCTGGGCTGGCTCTGTTGCTGGGGGACCTTCTGCAGGGCCCTGTGCCAGCTCGGGGCGTGCAGACCCCCCTTGCTTTGTCACCCGCGGGGTTGGTGGCGGTGACACTCCCAGCCTTGTTGTGATGCCGCCCTTGCCTCGGCTCTGCCCGACTGGGGCTGAGCTGCTCCCAATCCCTTGGGAAGCTGCTCCGTTCCCTGTCCTGGATCAATAGCCATTACCTTGCCCATTCGTTCTGGAGCATGGCCAGGAGCTCCATTACTGCTGCGGGCGGCTGGGCTGGCAGGGAAGGTGGGTGCAGGGGTGGGCCAGCCCCGCTCGCTGGGTGCGGGTCCCCGGTGCCACCCGTGCTGTGGGTGGGCAGAGCTGGGTCTGCAGCGTGGGCAGAGAGGGGCTTGCCTTGGGGATGCTGCAGGGATGGGTGCTCCAACCACTGGGTTCTGGATTCCTGTTGTGGAGGGAGCTGGGAGTCCTGGCTGTGCCATGGCCGTGGTGTTCTGGGACATGCTGCCCCCCTGATGGACCCTTGGAGGGGGAAAGGGAGCAGCAGAGAGCCACAACTGGCTGGGACACCCCTCCTGAGCTGCTGCCCTGTGTGCCCACCCTGCTGTGGAGGAACACAGCACCTCATTCATGCCTCAGCTCGCAGGACTGCTGTGGGGGCTGCACAGGCTGATGTCAGGACTCCAGTCCCAGGATGTGGGAGGGTGCAGCCTTTGTGCCACCAGCTTCAATCTCCTGCCCCTTGCCCACCTCTGCTAACCTTCTGACAGCTCCCTGCCTGGCCCATGGGGACAGTAAGACCCTGGGCAGGGTGCAGCTGCTCCCTACCTCCGTGGTGTGTGGGAGCTTGGGGGTCAGAGGTCCTGCTGGCCATTTCAGAAAGGCTGGGATGCCGTGGGCAGGGCAGGTCTGGGGGGACTGCAACAGCAGTGGGGTGGGTGGATGTCTCCAGGTGTCCTGGGGACACTGGTGGTGTGAGCACGACGTGCCTTGTCCCCTCTTTGGGAACAGGATTGGTACCTGAGCCCACGGGCTCTCTGTGGATGCTGAAGGCAGTGTGGCTGGCACTCCTGCTGGGCTGGGTAATGGCTTGGGGCACATCTGATTAGATCATTAGATTCTATGATTAAGCCTAATAGAGCTTTTAAGTTTGTAGCTGGGGCTGCTGTGGTGATGTGCTGATGGCTCCAGCTCTGGGCTCACTTTGCCTCTTGGGAGGGATATTTTCTGCTGAAAGATCCCCAGTCTAGGGGACACTGGCACAGGACACGTCTCTGCCCCACACCCTTTGGGGGATGGAAATGGGGACAGGCACAAGGGCTTCCTGCCCCTACCAGCGGGTTCTGTCCCACAGCTGCAGCCAGCAAACTGGAGGTCTCCACGCCAGCCGTGGTTGAAGTGGAGATCGGGGACACGGCCAGGATCGAGTGCGACTTCAACATCCCTGGGAATGGTTCCTACAGCTACATCGACTGGTTCTACGTGAGTGCTGGCCTGGCAGAGGAGAGCTGGGCAGTGGGCTGGGGGCACAGCCAGCCCAGGGCTTTCCCCCGGGCTCCCCAGCCCAGCCTCTGCCCCTCGCCTGCAGGTGGACCGCAAGGCAGGGACCAACAGCCGGGTGAGGCTGTGCCACATCACCGACAGCGAGGTCCTGAAGGACGATACGGACTACAAGGAGAGGCTGTCGGTGGGGGAGGACAAGGCCCTGTCCATCAGCAAGGTGACAGTGCAGGATGACAGGACCTTCGTGTGCCAGGTCGGAGCAGGGAGCTCCGGCGTGGGCGAGAGCCACACTGAGCTCCACGTCTACAGTGAGTGACGGGGCAGGAGGGCAGCACAGCTGCTCTGTGGGGCTGGGGGGGGTCCCACCCCATCCCTCCTAACACCTGCGGGGTGGCTTCTCTTTCCAGAGGTCCCCGAGACCCCTGTGATTGAGCCCAACACAGGAGGCATCTCTGTGAATAACAGTGCCAACTCAGAGGTGAGGAGTGGCCCTGCCCAGGGCAGGGGGAGGCTCCCTGCTCCCCTCTCCCCGGGGGAGCACCCCCGTGCTCAAGGCTGGCTGTGCCCCCACAGATCGCCAAGTGTGTGAGCAAGAACAGCTTCCCGCCCCCCAACATCACGTGGCACAAGAACGGGGAGCAGCTTGACCTGCAGGAGAACCGTGAGTTGGGTGGGGATGGGGAACCACCTCGGCAGAGGGGCCGGGGTGCTCGTGCTGCCCGGGGCCTCGTCGGCTGGGGGCTGGCAGCCCAAAGGAGGGCGTGGCCCCCGTTTGCCATGGCTGGGGACAGCGGCTGTGTCCCCTGTGACCCCTGCAGAGATGATGAACACGTGGACCCGCGAGTCCAGCGGGCTGCACTCAGTGGCCAGCGTCCTGTTCGACACCGTCACCCGCGAGGACCGCGACTCCCGCTACCACTGCACCGTGCACTACTGGCTGCGGGGGCAGAGGCACGCCCTGGAGTCCCAGAAGGTCCAGATCACCGTCTTCTGTGAGTAGGGGGCCAGAGGGGTGGTCCTGCTGCCTGGTCAGCGGGGTTTGGCACTGACCCTGCCCCTGCCCTGCCCCCAGACCCCGCGAAGCACCTGAAGCTGCAGGTCGTGCCGTCCTCGGCGCTGGTGAAGGAAGGGGACAATGTGAAGCTGGTGTGTGAGTCTGATGGGAACCCACCTCCTGTGTTCAGCTTCTACAAGAGACAGGTGAGGCCAGAGGGGGCACCTGGGCACCTCTGCCTCGGCAAACCCCTCGTGTCCTGGTTGCTCCTTTGGGAGCACCCTGGGGAGTGGGATGCAGGGGCTGTGGAGGGTGCTGAGGGCTCTGCTCTGCTTTCTCCCCACTGCCTGCAGCTGGATGACAAATGGCAGGAACTGTCGTCGTTGGCAGAGACCGACGGCGGGGTCCTGACCCTGCACGGTGTGAACAAGAGCAGCAGTGGCCTCTACAAATGCGAGAGCCTGGACCTGGATGACATGACAGAGCTAGAGGACGAGGTGGAGCTTGTTGTGAACTGTAAGACAGCGGGGTGGGACCCTGTGGAGCTCGTGGTGGGTGCCTCGTGCCTCCTGGTCACCCTGCCCTGCTCTCCATCCCTCTCCTAGACATTGAGGGGGTCCGTGTGGAGATGAAGCCATCCTCCCCCCTTCAGGAAGGGGACAATGTGACCCTGAGCTGCGATGCCCACAGCCCTGTGGCCCTGGTCTACCAGTGGAGGGATGACGAGGTGAGCAAGGTTCTGTCATGCTCAGGCTCAACCTGGGCTTTGCAGCAAACTGAGCAGAGCCAGGAGCTTGCTGCAAAGTCAGGAGATTGCTGCATCTCTCCCGAGGGGCCAGGGGAAGGATTCCCACTTCCATGGACCTGCACTGTTCCTCTCTACCTTGTTGCCTCCTGGCCAGCAGTGCAGGGAGGTCCTGTGCTTGCAGGCTGAGGGTGGCAGGGAGGCCTGAGCCCCTGTGTTAGCTGAGCACAGAAGTGCCTGGTGCCCGGGGCTGATGGCTGGGGACCTCCCTTCCCAACAGGGCAGGAAGATGGGAGATGGGAACCGGCTCGTCCTGAAAAACCTCACCCTCGAGACTCCCAACAACTTGAGCTGCAAGGTGGTGGCCCCGAGTGTGCCAGGGCTGGAGCAGAGCAAGCAGGTGTCCCTGGCTGTCAAGGGTAAGAGCTGGAGTGGGGGTGTTGCCTAAAATCAGAAACAATTCTCTGGACAGTGTTGAGTGTAGAGAGGTGGAAACCAGCTCTTTAATTGTGGCGAGACTTTGGGGCACAAAATATGTTGCACACCCCGACAGCACAGGCCTTTACAATTTTTATAACACCATTTCATTATAACATTTGGACATTACCTCATTGGTTACACCTCGCCCCAAAACTGCCTGTGCCCTTGTCCCACCCTCACCACACCTCCCGAATTCGAGTCGGTGGTCACAAAACAACCACCCCTTCATCCCCATCCTCCTCCTCCTCGTTGTCTCTGTCCTTCTTGGAAAGGCTTCAAGGCTTCTTCAAGTTTTGCCTTGGTTATGTCAAGTGGAGTGACCCTGCTGTGTCTTACTCTGAGTACCTTCTCTAACAGAGAAGATGTTTTTCACCTTGCGAAAATCTTTGCCTGTTGAAATTCTCACCAAGGAACATTAAGCAGCATTTTAGGAGTCTAATACAAAGGTGCTCAGTGGGCTAAATGTGCTGTGCTTAGAGAGCTGTGCTAAAATTTTATATAATGCAGAGTTTGAGGCCTCAGGTGGAGGTGCAGGCTCACAGAGGGAGCCCCTGTTTCCCCAGGGAAGCCGCGGATCGTGGCCATCAGCTCCCCGCTGTACGTGCGGCAGGACGAGGTGGTGAACCTGACCTGCAAGGCCATCGCCTTCCCCCGGCCCTCCGTCCACTGGAGCGTCAACGGCACGGTGAGAGCTGGGGAGGGGGGTCCAGGCTCCTAAAAGAAAATTCCTAAGACTCAGCCAGTGGGTTTTAGCAGGCGGAATTCCTGTTATTGTTACAACATCGGATGCTCGAGAATCTGATTTCTTCCAAAGCATGTGTGCAGAGTTGCTAAAGCCTCTTGATTTTATTTAGTCACCTAATTAATAATTCAAAGCATTACCTCATACTGTCACACCCACCTCCAAAACCATCCCTCCCTTAGTACCACCCTCAACACGCCTCCCGAATTTCAGCGGTCCCAAAGACCCCTCGTCTTCATCTTCCTCACTTATTCCGTGGTCTTTGGCACAGCATCACACCTTCTGGAATGGTTTCAAGGCTTCTGAATAGCTTTGCCTGGTTGTATCAGGGTTTATGTTCTCTGTTATGTCGGTACATTTTTGCAAATAAGGAACTCTCCACCTTGCTGAAATCTCTTTGTCCGTTGGAATTCTTGACAGGAATGTCAAACAGTGTTTTTAGAGGTACTCAGCAAGCTGAAGGTGCTCATGAGCTGTACTAAAACCAGATATAATACAGCTTTCAAGGCATCAGGTCCCTGTGAGGGGCTCAGGTGCTGAACTCTCCCCTGCCTCCCCTCACCAGGCTCACGAGTTCGTCGACAACCAGCACATCGCCAGCAACCTGACGGTGCGTGTGAGCCGCGACCTGCTGAAGGCTGGGGCCATGTGCCGCGTCTCCAACGACCTGGGGGTCAGCGAGAAGCACATCCAGCTGCTGGGTGAGTGTCTGGCACTGCTCTGTGCCCCCGGGAACCCCCCCAGCAGCATCAGTGCCCCTCGCCCGGGCGCCGGCTGTGGCAGGGCTGAGCTGAGCTCACTCTCTCTCCCTCCCCTCCTGCTCTTCCAGTGGAGTCCGTCAGGAAAGGTCAGTCTGCTGATGGTGTCCATCAGCCCAGGCTCTGGCAGGAGTCACATTATCTAGCCTGGGGAGGGAGCTTGGCTGCTGGCTCTGCGCTGCATCTCCCGCTGCTCCTCTCCCTGCCGAGCCAGGAGGGAAGCAGAGGCTCTGTTCCCAGCAGTGGGAAAGCTGCCTGCTTGCCCTCAGCCGCCTCACCCTGCAGCCCAGACCTTACTACTGGGCAAGGAAGCAAAGGGATGGCCTGGTGCCTTGCAGGAATCCCTGCTATCCACCCTCCTGTGGCACATTGGGGCATGGCATCCCAGAGCAGACTGTGTTCATACAGAGTGTTTCTGTACCGAGCTCTGCATCCTGCAGGGAGCTGGGCAAGCACTGGGAACTGGGGGGAGGAATCCTTTCCTTGCCCACAAAGAGAGGACCGTGGTGGGACAGGCGTTGATTTCTCCCTCTCTCCTGTCCTGTTCAGATCAAAAGACAACAGCAGAGAGCCAGGGGGTGATCATCGTGGCCATCATTGTGGCCATCCTGGTGGTGGCCGTGCTGGGCGCCGTCATCTACTTCCTGCACAAGAAAGGCAAGATCCCGTGTGGCCGTGCTGGGAAGCAGGACATGTAAGCAGTGCCACCCGCCCCCCAGGGAGCCCACGGGGCCAGAGGTGCTTCCTGCCATCGCTCATTGTGCTTCCCATCTCATTGCACCAGCTGCTCCCTGCACAGGGGGGGAGGAACAGCCTTGGGGTCGGGGCGTTGCACCGGGGGCTTGGCAGCTTTTCCAGCTTCCCACAGGGCACTGCTCGCCCCCCGTCCGTGCAGGGAGGCCGTGAGAGGACAGCAGAGTGGTAGAGCAGCCAAGGGTCCCCTCCCCGGGGAGGGGCTGGGCAGCCCAAAGCTTCCTGAGAGCCGGAGGCCCCACTCCAGAGCATCCCCTGAGGCGGAGCCCCAGGGCTTGGCCACGTTGCCCCTCTTCGGGTACCGCAAACCATGTCTCAAAAATTGTCACCTCCCTCCCCTAGCACAAGGCCAGAGGCACGTAAAGACAAGATTGTAGTTGAAGTTAAGTCAGATAAACTTCCCGAAGAGGCGGGGCTCCTGCAGGGCGCCAACGGCGAGAAGAGACCCGCCGCTGACCAGGTAGGATGGGGCATCGGGCACTGCCCTCTTCCCGGGGCTGGGAGCAGAGCTGAGGAGGGATGAGGGTGACCCAGGTAACGCTTTGCTCCCCTCCCAGCACTGCCCACCCTGCATGGGCCTCCATCATCCATCACCAGCGCTCAGAGGGGCCGTGGGAGGGAGGGGAGGTGAGAAAACTGGGATCGCAGCTCCGAGGACACGTGGGCAGCTCTGCTCTGTGCCAGCCCCTGGCACCTCCTGAGAGCATGCTGCTCTGCTTGGCTCTGCCTCCTTCCGTGCTCCCTGGAGCAGCAGCCAGGCTGTCCAGGGGGCCTTAGGGAGAAGGAACTACACAAACCTCTCTGGGCAGGAGTCAGGGTAGAGGCTGCAGGGGTGGGTCCTGCTCAGCACCTCTGAGAGGAGTCTCTGGGTCCACGTGCTTTCCCCTCACCTGGGGTCGAGTTCCCAGTGCCAGTGCTGTGCCAAGGCAGGGCTTGCCACGCTCTGGAGCCACAGGATGCAGCACCTGAGCCCTCTATGCCTTGGGCCAAGAGTTAACCCCTGGTTGTGCCTGCACAGCTCATCCCTCCCCTGCCCTTGGGGTGGGTACCTGGCCATGCTGGGGTGGCCCAGGCTGGCAGCTGTCCCCCATCACCTCGGGTGTGTCACTAACACACCTGCAGCAGAGCATTTGAGCTTGTGTTCATCCCTAATTGCTTGTTTTTATCCCCCCTCTCTCCCTCTTTTCACGTCTGACTGAAGAGCGAAAAATACATCGATCTGAGGAACTAGAGAGGAGACCTACTAAGTGCTTTCTTCCTTCAAACCTTTCCTGCTCTTGGATTGCCTTCTCCCACCCCTGCTCTAGCACCTGGGGGGGCACAGCCAGAGGCCACTGCTGTGTCCCAGTGCTGAGCCCCAGCATGCAGGGGACACCTCCCTGACTCACCTGTCCGTTACCTCAACCGTGGGCTTGCAGGTGTTGCCTTAGCAAAGCTGGACTTGCTTTACTACTCCAGAGAAGCCACAGCAATATTAGGAAGAAATATCCCATTAAGCTACTTGGTGGAAGGATTTGAGGCTTTTTTTCCCACCCCCCCCAGGTAATCTGTTCTGTACATGTGTGGGAAGGGTTTGATGCGTTGGGTTTTTTTTTTTTCCCACCCCGAAGTTGCTCGGAGAGGCTGTTGGAAGGTAATTTTTGGGATGTGCCAGGCACCTGAGCTGTAGTGGTGTGCAGGTCAGAGGAGGAGCAGTGGACGTGGGGTGTGTCAGGGCGGCGTTTTGGGGAGGTTTTAGTGCTTTGCTTTGCCTTTGAACTGGTCTGGTCTGGGTTAAGCCTGGGCAGTGCCGTGCAGGGAGGGAGCTCCCTGATGATCCCACGGGAGGAGAGGAGCTGGCAGAGCAAGGATGGGGTGCCCATCTCCAGCCATGTGCCAGACCAAGCTTGTCTGGTTTGTACATGAGGGGCAGGGCTTCCCTTTCCCCTCAGAATTGGGTTTTTTAAGGGGGGCTGCCCAGCAACGGCAGAAACCCCTCAAACTTGGAACTAATACTAGACCAGGGCCAGTCAGTGATGTCTCAGGGTTTTTTATTTTTCTTGCCAGCCCCAGGTAAAACTGGTTTATTCCTGTGCTTTGGGGGCACCTCTGGCCCTGCAGCCAGGCTGGTGGGGAGGGGACACGGGCCAGAAGGTGCCTTTAGCTCCTGCCACGGGCTGTGCCAGCCTCCCACCCGCAGCTGGGGCTCTCTCCTGCCTCCTCCCAGAGGGCTCGGCCCCTCCTGCCTCTAAATCCCTGCCCTCCGAGCTCTGCTGCCCACAAGCCTTGGCCCCTGTGTGCCAGGAGCACCGTCCCTGTGCCACCTCCCTGCCAGCGGGGACCCTCCCCGCCTGCTACACGTGGTGTCCCAGCAAAAGCTTTGGTTTATATATATATATATATATATTTTTGTTGGACTTGTGTGTACATTTTCCATAAGTTTTGTCTGATACTTGCAAGGGTTTTTTTTTTTGTTTGTGTTTTTTTTTTTTATATATATATATATGTGAAAATAAAGTACAAATTAAAGGCTGAGTTTGGAGTTTGTTCCCTCCCCTGGGGGGGGGGTGGGAAGGGCAGAGGGTCTCCCCCATCATTCCTTCATCCCATCAAGGTTCTAACACGACATATTTATACCCCTGTAGCTGCTGATAAATGTCATACACCAGGAACCATCAGTACTAATAAATCTACTAATTATTCTAATAGATAATCATAGCTTTGGATGGTAATATGTGATTATGCTGCAAGTGGTGGTAGATATTAAAAGAGAATATTGTCAATAAAATGCAATAGATCCCAACTGTAGAACCTATTGATAGTTGTTTTAATAGCTAATATAGATAATAATAGTTGTATTTTAGCTAATATACTAATAGTTGTATTAATAGCTAATATAGATCCTAATAACTGATCACAGATAAACCAATAACTAGATTGATTTGTTCTGATAGAATTGATTTATTCTGATAGAATCTAGAGATTACAGTGGATAATTGTATTAATTAGCCACCACAGATACTAATAAATATTAATGGGTTTTCCCTTAAAGAATTTAATAGATACTGTTATTCATATCTTAACTACTTTAGTTCCCAGTATCTTATTGCTAATATATCTTATTGATAATATATTTTATAGATAATATGTCTTATTGATAATATACCTTATTGTAATATGTCTTATTAATACTGATGGATTTTAATGGATAATTTTTAATTGATGGCAATGACTGCTATGAACACTAAATACAAATTGGTAGTTAATTTACTGGATGCTGGCAGTAATAGCTTTTTAACAGAGAATTTCAACAGTATTATGTGATTAGGAGAATCTTTTAATAGAACAAATTATATAATACAGGATTGTATTTCTAGCTACTAAATGTACTAATAAGTCAGTTCTAATAATTCTAATAGATAATTAGAATAATAGATAATAACTACCATTGATAATTCCAAGTGGATTCTCTTACACACTCCTAAACTATTGTATTTCTCTCCCTAAATTAACAATTTAAAGAATAACAATATTATTAGACACTGGTAGATTGTACAAGAAAAGATCTCCATGTCAGCTATTTTAGATACTAATAAATCTATAAATACATTCTCCTAGGTAATTTTAGGCCCAGCCATTGTAACTGCTACTGGAGAACTATTAGATTTTAATAGATACAATATTGGCTAAAATAGCTGTGGGTTATCAATATATTGAATAATTGAATTATTAATAGTAAATGTTATGGCCTGTAGTAGCTGTTAATATTTTAGACCAATGTAGTCAATAAACAGGATTATCTGTTAATCACAGCTGTTAAAAACAAGAATAATGGTAAAATCAACTATCCCAGGGGATTCCAGTGGACACCAATAATTCAATAACTACCTCTATGAGCAGCTCCTGTAGACACATTAATTATTAATCAATAATTGCAGTATTACATTGAGCAACTTCTATCAGAGAATTATATTTTCAGGCTGTGGTAGACAATAATAAGACTCTAATAAATAAATTCTGTTGCTCCAGGGGTACCTGGTTCTATCACAGAACTGTGATAACAGCTCTGGGACGTGCTAAGAAACACTAATAAAGCTAAGAAACTAATATTGCTAATTAAATATTAATAAAATTACACCTCAGACCTTGGACTCCACTTCACTGGGCTGACACTTGTTGATCCACTGCCCCCATGTGCCCCCTCTCATTTGGCCCCAGTTGATATTAATTGACCCCTTGGAGCCCTCTTTGAACCCCTGTGTCATCACTGGACCTCTTGAACAGTGATCAGAGCCCCAAATGACCTCAAGAAACCCCCCAGTGACCTCATTTGACCCCAAAATTCAATTTTCAGACCCAAGTGACCTCAAGTAACCCCAGTGACCTCACTTGACCCCTGGGCCAATTATCAGAGCCTCAAATGACCTCAAGTAACCCCTCTGTGACCTCATTTGCCCCCAAAATTCAATTTTTCAGACCAAAATGACCTCAAGTAACCCCAATGACCTCATTTGACCCCAAAATTCA
>NW_020884916.1:1981226-2014340 GCF_003945725.1 Corapipo altera | reverse complement strand
AGGCTGGGCTCAGCTCCCCGAGGGGGAAGGACATGCACACGGGGTGTTTAGAGGGAATTATTTGGGATTCCTGCCCTGAATCCTCCTGTCTCTGGCACAGCACCGGCCCGGGCACGTCACCAACCCACAGCTGAAATGCTACAGAACACAGGGGCCCAGCTGAAGTGACAGTGCCCATCTCTCTTGCTCCTTTTTTCACCCCTTTCAAAGCAGTTTCACGCTCAAAGGCGTCTTTACAGCTCATCCAGCTCTTGGTTTTCCCACAGGGATGGGATTTCCTGGGTCCAGCCTGGCGATGCAGCATTCCCTCGAGAAAGGCACTAGACATTTGGGTTGGTTTTCTTTTTAAAGGAGCGTCAGGAAGTTAATTTCTTAAGGATAAAGAGCAAGGAGGTGAAGGGAAAGAAGAGCAATCAATCTTGGGCTGAAAAAAACCCCCCCCAGGAATAATCCACTGTGCAGTGCCTGGGCTGAGCTGGCAGAGCACAGCCACAAAGGCATGGCTGCACTCCGTGGAATCAGCAAATCCTTACATGTCTAAGGAAGAAAAGCCAAGACTTAAAAGTTTCCTAAATCAGCTTGAGACACAAAACAGTGCACAGAAAGGACACATGCAGAAAAATCAGTGATACATGCCACAAAGATTGCCCTCTCTAATCTCTAACACCCAGAACAACACCCAGAGGAAGGTCTCTCTTGGCACATAAACCCCAAAGACAGGCCTGGAGCAGCTCTGCCAGGCAGGAGTTAATGGAACATTAACAACCAGCCTGCCATGAAGGGACAGGGCATCACTAGTCTGAGCACACACACTGTGCAAGACAAGAGTTAAGGCTTTGGAGCTGGCTGGACTGGGCTCTGGCACAGCCTGGGCAGTGGCAAGAGTCACATGTCCCCCTTGGACACACTGGCACTGAGTTCACACAGCAGGGCAGACACAAAGTGGCTCCAAACCCACAGGAGCTGGGTGGCAGCACTGGGGGGAGTGTGAGAAGGAGGGAAAGCAAACACAGCACTCCCTCACAGAAGGGTTTCCCTGGATCTCCAGGACAGACAAGGAACTGTCAGGACGGGCTGCTCAGCGTGAGACAACAGCCAGAGCTGCCTGTTCCTGCCTCAGCAGCACCAGCACTGAACTGCTCCTCCAGCAGCTCCCACAGCCACACTGGCAGAGGAAGTTGGGCACAGGAGGAAGTTCCTCGAGTGCAAGAGGCACTGACACCACGACTCAGCAGCTTCCCCAGGGCCCCAGCTCGGGGTTGTGCCTGACCCCTCTGTGCCCTGCACAGCCCTGTGCCCATGACATCAACCTCCCCGGGCTGCTGCACTGGCAACTCCCAGCCCTGGCCCCGAAATAGCAAGTGCTGGTGGCCTCCAAGCGCTGCAGGAGATCCCCTTACGGTTTCTGAGAATGTTCTCCTCACTACAAGAAAGGAGGGGAGTAAAGAGAGACAGTTCAAACTGCCTGGAACCCACTGCATCGATTCACAAAGCTGCAGGTCCACAGAGAAACCTCTACTTTAATTAAAAAAAAAAACAAACCATTTTATGCTCAATTCCCTCTGCAAACACTCGTTAACTCCTCTCTGCCAACTGCAGCCGTTTGGCTGAGATCTGGGCCCAGCCTCTGGATTCTTCAAAAGGCCAAACTGCATCCAAGTGCCAGAATCACTCCAGCAATATTCCAAGTTGCAGCCCTTTGCCTACTGACCACTGCTGACCTGGGAGAGATGCAAATAATGCTGGACATGCTCCAAAGGTCAAGGGCCTCTCCGTGTGCACAGTCTGTCAGCTGGGATCTGTGTGTGCCTCCTCGACTTAAATCCTCTCCAGAGGAACCATCCACTCCTCCTGCATGAACAGAGTTAAGTAGCTGAGTCTGCAGGTCAGGTTTTTCCAATGTAACAGCTGAGTTCTGACCTTTAAAGCCACGTGATCATTTTACAAACACAGAATTTGCCCAGGTCTGTTTGAACACGAGATCTGGCAATACCTTGAGAGCAATGGGAATGGAAAGAAGAGCCCCCCCCATGTCGTTTTTTGGACAGCCATGCAGGAGGAACTGCTGCAATTTCTTTTACTGCAAAGCAGGTGAGATACCCAACAAACACATCAGCTGCATCTACCAATTCCACAACACACCCTGGCACGAAGATGGCTCCTGCAAAAGCTCTCTGAAGGAGGTGATGGAATGTGAGTGAAGGCCACTAAGTCTGCAACAGCCACCATGCAATTAAGATAAATAAAACATCATATTCACCAGGTGCAACATTCCTAGGAAAGAGTGTCTGGTGACGGCTGCTGGAGCCCAGAAGGGCCACAGTCAAGTCTGAGCACTGAAGCACAAAATGCTCAAGGCTAAAAAAAGGGAGGAGAAGCAGCAGCCAGTTCTTTGCTCTCCCTCAGAGTCTTCCCATCCCTCCAAAACATGCCAAACTCCTGGCACTTCCAGCTGCCTGGAATGTGGTGCTGCCAGTGCTGCAAGAGGGCACACACTCGAGGGAAATCCAACTCCCAGCACTGCCAGGATCAAAACCCCTGACAGGAGCTGCTCCTGCTATCTCCACAGAGCAAGGGAGGGCTGGAATCACAAGCAATAATGCTATTAGTACAGGCAAGAGGGACACGCCGTGGCAAAGAGGAAGCAATCAAACGATTCTTCCAAGGTCTCCTATTTATTCCCAGCAGAAAGTGACCTCCCAGCTGCTCTAAAAAGCCTGAGCCAGACACACAGCAGCGAACAGATCCAAACCTAGTACCATGAACCACAGGACACACCACACCGACCTCGAGACTCTTTGTTTCTCTGAGCATTCACTTAAAATTCACAGCACAAAACACTCCCCCAACAGCCTCCAGGGCATGGGCTCGGGGGTCCCTTGTCACGACACTTTTCTCCACCAACACCCTGGAAATAAATCTGTTCTCCCAGACAAGAGGTAGGGGTAAAGGACTCCAAGACATTACACTGTATAAAACACCACTCCGCTCCGTTTCACTCCTCTGCTTTGAAATCTGGAACCACAAAAACCTGACAACTGATTCTCTTTGAGAGGCAGGACTGACCTCAGCACGAAGTCTCTAAAGGAACCCCCTTCCCCTTTGGTGCACAGCTGGGCCACAGCTGCCCAGGCAGTTGGTCCACAGAAGTTGTAGGTGTGGAGGTGTCCTGTGCTATGTGGCCACGTGAGCAGGGGAGGAAATGGAGACGAACTCCCGGAGAATATTCTTGGCCATCTCAATATTGTTATGTGCAATGACCAGGGCTTTCTGAATGTCCTGATATGAGTAGCCTTGGCTCATGAGGTTCTCGATCTCGCTGGAGAGCTGCAGGGATGAGCTGGCCCCACTGCTGGCTCCTCCTGCTTGGCAGCTCCCGGCTTTCCGCTCGGAATTTATCCGCCGGGGCAGCGGCTTTGGCGGCCTCTCTGGAACTTGGGAGCCATCTGAAAAACCTGGAAGGAGAAACAAAGGCAGCACTTGAAACAAGGACATGTAATTTTGGCCTGGGACAAAGAGGGAATGACATTAGGCTGATAAATGGCACTTCAAAAAAACCTGTCACTGAGCTCTGGCGCTTTCTCCAACCAGCTCATCCTTCCTTCCAACCAGCTCAGCCTTCCTTCCAACCAGCTCACAGAATCCCAGAATATGCTGAGCTGAAAGGGACTCACAAGGATCATTGAGTCCAATCCTTAGCCCTTCACAGGACCATCCCCAGGAGTCACATCGTGTGTCTGAGAGTACCCATTTCCAGTGCCCAACCAGCTCATCCTTCCTTCCAATCAGCTCAGCTTCCCCTCTTGTGTGCAAAAACTGCTATGTGGAGATGTTTTTAATCAGCAAGTCACATCAGGCTCATTTATTAACATAAGACCACATAAATAGAAAAAAAATGTCATGGGTTCAATGTGTGTGAGCAGAGCTCAGATATCAGCCTTAGAATAAGCAGCAGAGATTTGCTGGGAAAAAAAGTGACAGAATATGCAACTCTTTATCCAACATCCCATTTCCTTCTGGAATGAGACAGAACCCCCCCAGCTGAGCTGACCTCTCCTCTCAGACCTGCTGTGCATGCTGCAGAGTGCCCAGGGAGGGTGTGCACAAAGCCAGCTCTATCAGTCACAGCTCAGCCACCACAAATGCTCCAGCAACTGAATTATGCTCTCTGAAGGGTCAGCAGCTGAATGTTCTCCTGTTCCCCTGCTGGAGCTCACCCTGCCCAAGGGCTGCAGCCAGGGCACATCAATAAGCTCAGCCTGTTCTGCCTTTCCCTTAGTCATTCAGATGAGGCAGTGCCCAGCAGCCACATCATGCCCTTCTGGGAAGAGAAAAGAATAGCCAATAAACCAAACGAGTCACCAAACTCTCCAAGGCAAAAAACACCTTGCTTAATGTGTTAATGTGGTAATTTTGGCGTTCTGACCTCCTGTATCGCTGCAGAAAGCATTTTTTGCCAATCACAGGAAGCTTTTCTGCGTGGATATCTGACATCACCTTAGAGAAAGTCTTATTTGTCTTCTGGAAAAACTCCTCAGGGCATTCTCTGGAGTTTTCCAGCAGCACAACAGACAAGTCCCAGCAATCCCTTTTTAAGAGTGGGCACTGCAGCCCTGCTCAGAGAGGCACCATTGTGGGGCCTTTCTGAAAAACTTGCACCAAAAGCACTAAGATAGAGAAGGCTCTTCAGGAAACAAATTCCCTGAGCCTTCCTCACTAACCACAAGGCAGTTCAGCTCACTAATGTTCACAGGACAAGCTTCTCACACATAAAAAGCCTTTTGTACATGTAAGAAAAAGGTCTGCCCACTCCTCTCCCCTGAAGTGCCTTTTGAGAAATAGCTGTTTCAGCTTGAACTGGATCAAATTTCAGAGACCACAGGTCAATCTGAAAGGACAACTACCAAGACAGCTTTTTTGGTAAATGATTAATAAACCAAACTGCAGAGCACAAGGCATGAGAACATAAATCTGCCAAGATGTATCCCACACTGCTCAGGCTTGCTTGCACAGTGCCTATGCTTCCCACAGCAGCAACAATCAGCATTCCCACATTTTCCATTAGCAGAGTTCCTAACACCAAGGCAGGACAACAGCACTGTTATTTCAGGGCTGTCAAAACAAAGAAGTGTCAGTGATTAAGCTCAGTACTTCATCTGGGAGGGGGATGTGACTCCCTCTCTGTCCCTTCTCATCCCTTTCAGCCACATTCTCCAGACACAGTGACAGGCTCAAAAAGGGAGGCAGGGAGGAGTGGCAAAAGGCTGATGAACTTCTCTGCACTAGGAAACTCTCCTCTGCTGAAAGACAGGCTCAGGGAAGGAGAATGGTGAAGCAAATGAACAGAAGTCTCACTGGGGTAAGTGGTTCTTGGTATAGGAGGCTCTGCCTCCAGAAGAAACAAGAAACTCATTCCTCTTCCTTGGCAAATCCCCAGCGTGTTCAAACATGTTGAAAGCCCCCCAACAGGAAGTTTTTCAGAGCTTCCTTAAGAGTTGCTGGGCAGTTGTAGGGAATAAGTCATGCATTATTCAGAAAGGCTCTTGGAGAAATGAGGCTTTAGTTTTTTTCCCCTCTGAGAATGTGCCTTGCAGCCAGAAGGACACGACGTCCCCTACTCCCTGGGGACAAAAAGCTGACCTTGCTGAGCCACTGGGTCCCTGCTCAGAGGAACTGAGAGCATCAGACAGAACACTTGTGCCATCTGCAGGCACTGAGGCACAGGCTGTGCAAGGCCAGCACTGGCATCTTCCACCTGGAACAGGGATAGAGTCACACAATGGTTTGGGTTGGAAGGGATCTTAAAGCTCATCTCGTTCCACCCCTGCCATAGGCAGGGACACCTTTCACTTGCTCCAAGCCCTGTCCAACCTGGCCTTGGACACTTCCAGGGATGGTTGCCTTGGTACACCCTGGGACAAAAGCACAGTGGCCTAAGGAATATTCCTCAAGCTCAGGAAAGGTTTTTCTAATTGTGATTTCAAAGTGATTTTCTAGCTCAGTGATTAAATGACCAAGGGAATGTATTCCAAGCTGTAAATCAAACCAAACACCCAAGAACGAGTGTGATTCTGCCTTGTAAACTTGATTTTACAGCTTACACCCAAAACCTGGAGCGAGTGACACGAGTTTCAAACACGCAGAGAAAGCCAGAAGTGCCCTCTAACCTGTCCCAGGGTCGTTTTCCAAGGACATTCGGCTGAAGGCAGGAGTGGCATTGGAGATATCGGACAGTGTGCGACGAGCAAGGGCAACTGGGAGTGGTGGTTTGGGGATGTCATAACCATCCTCTTCATTTTCTGACTCTTCAGGGCCGTTGCTGGCAGTGGCTGCTGCCAGATCCCCTTCATCTGGAACGGGAGGCACATCCTGAGCTCTGGGACTCGGAGTCTCTCAAGCAGACTCTGTTCCCCCACACCCCTCAAAACCACTGACAGGACACAGAACTCAAGGTTTTGCTGCTAAAACCACACCTTCAATGGAAGCTCTTTCCAGAAGGGAGCATTAGGTTAAAAACACTTGATAGATGCAGTACACAGACCCAGATATTTCCACAGCTATTTTAACAACAAAAGCAAATGTTACTCTAGTTAGCTGAAAACGCTGTTCCAACTGGGATCAATCCATTGTGCCCCAGTTTCTCAGTTGTTTGTTAGCACACCCACTCACCAGAAGTGTTGACAGGCTCGAAAGCAGAGGATGCTGCTTGGGAGTGAATGTTGTACATTGCTTCATACATGGAACCCTCTGGCTGCTGCTCACAGTCCAAAACTCTGAGGGAGAGAACACGTTGCCCTTGGCACCAGAGACAGTGGCCACCACCTCCACCTTGTCTCTGTGACTGACATGCTGCACAGATTTTGTTTCAAAGTGAAATCACCACTCTTCTGTGACATATTTGTTCCAGAAAAATGCTCTAATAACGTCTGTTGCAGTGCAGCATCTCAGCTCAAAATAGATCAACTGATACCACCAAAACACTGCATTTTGAGTTTTGAATTTCAGTTGTTTCTGCTCTCGAGAGGTTATTAGCAGGGAGAGGGGGAAGGGGTTATCTGACTCCTTTAATGCTGTGCAAGGACTCTGCAAAAAATTCCTTTACAGCTATTTTAGCCTAGATCTGGTGAACACCACTGGGGGAATTCAGAGAACCAAGCAAGCAAAATCCCCACCCTGCTGCCCAAATGTGCTGTCCCAGAGCTGTGACAGACACACAGACTCTCACCGTAAACTCTGAGTCACTTCCAAAGGCATTTTGATCTCTGGTTTTTGTACAGCAGGACCTGGAGGCACCACAGGGAGAGAGGATGGTGACATGTATTCAGTGTCCTCATCGCTCTCAGACTGCTCCCCAGGAGGCAGTTTTGGTACAGGCAGTGGTCTGGAGGCAGGAGAAACAAGATATAAAGATCAGAAAAACATTTACAATATAATATTCAGATATTCATACATCTAAATACTATCAAAGTGCCCTTTAAAATCCACAGTGTAGGCATGTTACAGCAATTCTGTCTAAAGCAACAAAGTGGTTTTCAGGACTCCAAGGTCACACTGGCACAAGGTCACTATGCAGAAGGGGGTGACAGTATCATATAAATTCACATCACCCACTTCACATGAAGACTAACCCAAAACTGGATTCATGGAAGAGCTGATGGCAACTGGAGCCTGTTTCTTACTGCCACAGCCAAGGGGAATTAGCACCACTCCCCACAGCTCTCTGGGATCTGATTTCATCTGCTTTCCCCAGATTGTGTGTTTTGAGTCTGTCAGGAATGAAATGAAGGCTGACAGAGTTGTGTCAAATTCTGCCCCTGGCACCAGCACCACTCTGTAAATTATAAAAGAAAACAAGAGACCTGACAGCTAAGGAGTAGATGGCATTGGCAGACGAGGAGGGTTTAATTTTGGGGTGTTCACACTCTGAGGTTGCTGCTGGACCACTGTTGGAGCTCTGAAAGAAAAGAATTCCAAAGAGGAATCAGAAACACCACATATACCAGTGCAGCTGCAAAGCCAGTCATTCAGCAAATCCCCTGAGGGAATGAAGCATCTTCATTTATTCTAAAGCATTTACTTAGAAATCCAGGACTTCTGTAACAGTTTTCCCTCAGTGAGGACACAAGCAGGGACTTTCCTGCAGGAGGAATTTCCTATCTTTTGAGATTCCAATGGCCTTGGCAAATTCAGCTGAAATAGGCCAAAAATGGGGGACAAGAGGAAAAGGATGTAGACAAGCACACACACAGGGAGACAGGATGGCAACTGTGGAAGTGCCATTTTCCTAGACAATCTGGCTGAAAACGTCCTTGCTTTCTATTTTAGAGAGCTGGAGATATTAAAAGGAAAAATTAAGGAAATGGAATCGAGGAAAGCTAAACTGCCTGCAGGTTTTTTTTGAGAACAATAGAGACTCCTCAGCTCCACTGGTGACAGTGCTCAGTGCATTAACAGATCCAAACTAAACTCAGATTTCATTGTGTTCAATCCATCACAGCTACTCTGTGCAGGCTTTTCAGGGCTCAAAAACCAGCAGAGTAAATCAGGCTTTTTCAGCACACCAGCTCCCAGTGGAAAGCATTCCCAGCCTTCCAAAACTGAAAGGGGAAGAGTGATCATGCATCTGAAACTGGCATTTCAGCCTTGCCCCCAAGAGCTATGAAAGCACTTCCTAAGAAGTCCCCCCTTGCCTGGCATCCACCAGTCCCTTTCCATCTCTCCCTTGGCACAGGATCACACCGTTCAGCGTGAGCAGAGGGCACCCTGGAAGGCTGATTTTCTCACAGATCACCCCCAGCTTTGCCAGGTCTACTCACCCCTGGGTTGTCCAGGCTGAGGGTGCTCCCAAGCCGGTGGCTGTCAGCCCTGGAGTCCAGCTGGGAGGGCAGGGAGAAGGGAAGCGAGTGCCTGTTGGACAGTTCTCTGCCAGCCCAGGGGTCCCCGGGGCTCACGGCCACAGGGGGGGCTTTGGGGATGGGTCTGGAAGGCCACAGGTCCCCCTGACGGTTGGAGGGCACCGGGGGGGGTTTGTCCCCCGGGGTGCAGGGCAGGGGCCTCCTCTGAGGGCGGCCCTCGTTCCCCAGGGAATGCGGCCGGTCCGGAGGCGGCGGCGGGGGGAGGTCTCGGAGCGTGGGGGGGATTGGCAGAGGTTTGTCCTTGTGGAGAGCACCAGGGGCGGCCTGCAGGGCACAAAAATGCAAGATATTGCTTAACACAGGTAGGCCCAGCCATAAAAGATAAACGGGAGGGAGAGTTTTGGGTTGGTGGGGTTTTTTTTAATCTGTTTTCACAAGGAGTTATCTCAGGGGATGTGGAGATATGTCCACACCTTCTCCACAGGCTCGAAGAGATAACACAGCAACTACGTGCACTACACCCCAAACACCCCAGATTCTTTTTCTTGGAGGAGAACAAGAGCTCACAGCAGCATTAGATGGGATTCCAAACAAAGCCTACCAAATCATTAAAAAAGTGACTCAGTTGTGGGGTATTTATACAAGTTAACAGCCAACAGTCAGCAATGAATATTCTTAAAAATAGATCTTTTCTTCTGCCTGGACTTTCATAATTTCATTACTTCATCCAAACCAGATGAAGAACTGCTGCTGTATCTCAACAAGCAATAAACAAATGCCACCAAGATCATCCTACTGCCTCCTGTTGATCAAGCACAAAGCCAGTTCACTCCTCCCAGCCACACACACTTAATTCTTTAGTTTTTTAATCCGAAAAAAAATGCTAGATGGAAAAAAATTGTGAAGAAAAGTTCTTTACGCTGTTCTCCCTGAAAATCAGAGCTGAAAGGGCAAAAGGTGTGCTTGACCTTGGAAGTGGTGCCAGGACTGGAAGCCCCGGGGGGGTTGGACACTCGCTGCTGCAGCAGATCCAGTCGTGGTGGCACGGGAGGAAGGGCAGCCTGTGGAGCCACGGAGAAGGGAGAGGGAGGACGCTCCACCTGAGACAGGGAAGAATGGGAAAATCAACAAATGACTCCATCCAGCAGAGCTCCTTTCCTCTACAGAGGCTTTAAGTCTCTGTGACTCAGACTGGCTGCAATATTGATGACAAATCACTCTGTGATAAACAATTATACCGCTGGTAATGAAGACAGTGTCACAGGACAGGCAGCAAGCCCTGTGAGACACAACTGAAAACACACACTTAGCAACACCAGCCAAGCTGTTTGGTTGGAGTAACAAATCTGCCTGAGCAGGAACAAGCTGCTTTTGGACACCAGAGGGCACGAGCTGCTGCAAAACCTGCTGTCACTGTGCAAACTGCCTCAACTACAGTGTCAGGGCTGGTGCAGTAATCACTCCATTTCTGTCCCTAGAAAAGTGCTTTTCCACATAACAAATCCAAAGAGTGCCTCTTCTTCTCTTTGTTTTCTCTTTTTACAAGCAAAGCTTGTGCTTTCTAACTTTGAAAAGCTTTACAAGGGTTGGAACTCACTAATGCCAATCCTACTCCATACCCTGACAGGATGTCTCACCAAGGAAATTGTTTTGCTTCCCCAAGATATGTATAAATAAACTACCTCCAGGAATAGTGTTTACTGTTTAGTATGTTACTTCACAAGGTGGAAGATAAAGACAAATAAGACTACAGGTAAACCAGAGCAAAATATTTTTTCTGACCAGAAAAGGCAGCTTGTTTTAGTTGATTCAACTATTAAAAATTAGCCAAATTCAAACTCACTTCCCTATGCAGAAAAACAATGCAAGAGCAGCAATGAGATTTTAGGAAAAAGCCACACAGGGATCCCTAAAAAATGTCTGCCTTATACACAGCTCCTGGAGGGAAGTAGCACTAATGGCAGAGTTATCACACCTTTATTATATACACTTATCAGGCACCATATAAAAAGCTGACAGTCAAATTGACTTCCTCAGCAAAACAGCCTGTCCTCTACCTTGTTAGTCATCAGGACCTTGGGAAGGCTGTGCCTGCCTGGCTGTACTCACCACTGGGGAAAACTGGAGGGATTTGTGCTGATCTGGGTGAACTCTGGCTGGTAAATCAAAGGCAGCATGGCCAACACACAGAGGAGTGTTACAGACCTACACCTGCCATTCCCACAGGAAGGTCAGGCCAGCCCTTTTCACCCTTCCAGGGATTCTTTCAACACACAAGAGATCAAAGGATTCCAAGTGTTTAATAAAAACAGTGTGAACTTAACTCACCAAACTGAACCTAAATCCCTGTTTTCCATAATGAGTAGGATCCTTTCCCTTTATAAGGTTTGATGACCCTCACAGGCACAAATCACTAAAACCACGGGAAACTGGTGGGGCAAATGCACTGCCAGACCTGCTGTCACCCACTGCAGGGACCTTACTTTGGTACCAGCCAGCTCCTTCATCATGAAGAGGGAATCATCAGCCTTGTCATCCTCATCATCATCGTAACTGGGGGAGGGAGTTCCTTCTGCCCCTTGCCGGGATAATCCTCCTCCTCCCCTGGGGTCGAAGGGATCCACCACGATGGGCTCCGTGCCCTTGATCTCACAGCGGCAGAAAGGACAACCCTGGCCCTCTGATTCCTGCAGGGAACAGAAGGCATCTGTCACAGCACCACTGGGATGCAGGAGTTAAACACATGGTTAATGCACAGCGAGGTTTAAACCTGCTTTTTGGCAGGTACCTTCCAACTGACAAGGAGACAAAGGCAAACTGTGCTACAAATACAGAGTATTTTCTCCCTGAAGCAGAAAACCAGCTTTTTAGCAAGTTCTCACACTTCTTGCCTATTCCAGCAGATCTAAACTGCTTCTGATGCACTGATATTACTGAACTGTGAGCTCCAGTCCTCAGTTCTGCTGTTTTATCTCCATCCCTGCAGGAAACTGCCCAGTTTGGAGTGTGAGAGAGCAGAGGGAATGCCTTACCTGCCAGGCCGTGAGGCAGGACGTGCACATCAGGTGGCCACAAGGTTCAATCTTCACGTCCTTGTCGTTCTCAGCACAGATTTTACACAGCTGGAAGGTGGAGCCCATCTCACAGTACAGCTCATATTGTTCCTTAGGGAAAGACAGACAGACAGGGGTGATGCCATCAAACAAAAAGGAGAACAGAAGTCTGCAAAGATTTTACTATAATTTTATGTATCAAGCTCTGAAGAAAGTGGACTTCAAATTATCTCAGTTTTTCACTTAAGTGTCCCAAGAAAAGCAGGGCTCAAGACATGCTGAATGGCACAAAAGCATCAATACTTGGCAGAACATTCTAAAAATAAACCCTTTAAATATGTCTTTGCCCATTCAAAGATTTCTGTAATTCCTGTAAAATACAGAGGCCTTAAAAACAAACTTGGGAATACCAAGTATGACAGAATTGTGGAAATAGCTAAATGAGGCTAGAAACTGGGAGTTTGATGGGACAGAATATTTTACTCACCTGTGTAACTTTAATGTGGTCCTGAGGTGTGGGCTCACACAAGCCAGTCAAGTCAGGATTCTGATTCCGGCCATCAGGAAATAAATAACTGGAAGCAGTTGGGAAAAAAAAAGCTCTCTCTCTATATGTGCATGTACACACAGTGCATAAGTACACATATACAGAAATCAGGTATATTCTGGGGATGGTGAAGAAAAGAAAGGATGAAGGTGAGAAGTGAGGGGTGGAAATTCAAGGTATTCTGAATTCAGAAGGTTTTGGAAGAATCTGATGATCCAACAAAAAAACAAATATGTTATTTTTAAAAATAAAAATAAAAAGAAGTTTGTTGTCCCTCCTGGCAGCAATTTTTATTTTAAACAGGATGTTATGGTCCCAGACTATTCTTCTTAAATCATCCTATATAATATATATATATATATATATATAATAATAATTGTAATATCAAGAATAAGAAAACTGATGCCATAATATCAGTGGCTGTAGCTCAAATTAAAGGCTTGACTAAAAAGAGATCTATGACAAGGGAAACACTGCTGCACATTTACCACCTGCCACTGCAGAGGGCAGCAAAGACAACTGTGCCAAAGTAGCTCAATACATGAATTATTCCACTGGCAGCAACGGGACCACTCCCCATTGCACTGAGGTGTGAATTTTGACAAAGGTACTTACAAGCCTTCCCTGAAGCCATCGATCAGTGCTTGAAAAAGGGGTTTGTTGTGGGGGATGGTCTGCAGGATGTTCCCATCTGCAGTGACGTAGCCAATGGCCCACTGCCCCAGGCGGGTGCAGCTCAGCCGGAAAATGTAACTGAGGAAAGGGAAAGAAACTTCAGCTCAGAGCAAACAGAAGAGATTCGATGTCAAGCAGGCAGCCTTTGTGCCTGGCTCTCTCCAGACAGCAAATAAAAATCAGGAATAACTTGATTATTTATACCAGCTTTTCTCAACTGACCCCCAGGCAGATCAAAGGGGAACTTTGCAACGTGATACGAGGCGAGAAAAGCATCCAGGTGACATTAAACCCAGAGCAGGACAAGTTAACACCCTTAAAATCTTTTTTTTGAAGTTAACTTTAAAAAACCCAGCAAACACCAAGACCCACAAGCAGCCCAGACAAGGTTTCCATTTCTAAAAGCAGCACAGAACTGACCACATAACCCCCAGAAACGACCCTGTGGCCCTTCCTGCCCAGCCAGAAACGTCAGCTCAGCGGGGACAGCCATCAGTGGTGTCAGTGAGAACCATCCAAAACACTGAGCACGAACCTGCCAGGTTTGTGAATGAATTTCTGCAGCCTGGCCTTCACCTCGTCATAGGTCAGGAATGCCATATAACCAGGGTGAGTCACTGCCAGGCTGTTCCAGTTCCTGAGCAAGGACGACCACGGCTGTGGGAGCAACACAAAAAGAGATTAACCACTCACTCCTGAGAGGTGTCAACACACACAACACCCCTTCATCAAAGGGGTCAGTTCTTCAGTTGTAGGAACAGGCTTAGTCATCCAGCAGAGGAACCAAAACATCCATTCCCATGCAGCACTGAGCGTTTGGGTTCTTCTCTTGTTGGTGATAAAACCATCACCCAAGACAGACCTTCATCAAAACTTCTTTAACAAATATTAAGAGGGAAGGCCCTGAGGTCCCAGCTCAGGAACAGCTATCAGCTGGGCTGCTTCTGCAGAGACAGTGACTCACTCCTGAGACAGGGATAAAGCCAAGGGTTTAATGAGGTGATGCACAGCACCAGAAACCACGAGTAGTCTGATCTCCAACACTTCCTAAATGGCCTCAGGACAGTGACCTCTCCTTTTTGTCTCAGTTTCACTGTCTGCAACTTGTGACTGTTCCTCAACCACCCAACCTCACCGGGGTGTGGCAAGGATTGCTGGCTAGTCTGAGATCTGAATAAATAAACCAGCACACACATGTTAAATATCCCTTAAAATAATACCCCAAAAGTCACAACAACGATTTGAAAGCTCTCAACCTTAAGAAGGACTTGGGTGTCTAAATCTCATCCGATTTTTCTGAATTTTTTCACTTGCCCACAAGAAGGTATCAGCACCCCCTAAGAACTTTGCATCTCTTGGAATTTGCAGCAACTCTTGACTTGTCCTCTATGTACAATAGCTGGAAAAAGTACTGCATGAGATCAGCTACATTGCAACACCAAACATGGGAATTTTTCATCTAGACATATCTTAATTACAACCCAGCCTATCACATGGGAAAAGGCAAGTCAGAGCCAAAGAAGTAAGTGATTGTTCTTCTAAATACCCAATTGTACCATCAGAAGCTGCGTTTTTTAATTTAGCACTATTAAAGACTCAGGGTTAGAATTTTGCCTCCTATTAATATCACTTCAGTGAGATTTCACCCAACACAGACGTGGCCACAACATCCTGGCTGTGTCAGTTCAAAAGAGAGGAAGCCCAAATTTCCATGCTCGTGCTCCATCCTGAACAACCTCCCCCCCCCAATATGGAAAATAAATCTGACAAGGAAGAAAAAGACAAGAGTGATAAACTAAGCTTCACATTTCCTGGCTTGCAGATGTGTCAGAACTCCAGGTTCAAAGTGACCTTTGAAAGGGAAAACCTGATTCATGGCAGGATACTGAATGTGCAGTATATATTTAGATAATTTTTTTCTTCTACAACCACAAATATCACACATGGGATCCTAAGTATTACTAAAGCTGTTTAAGGGATGAAGGGCAAGACAACCAAATCCCGTGCAGTATAAACAATGTCATTTGAGTGCATAAAACAGGCTGGGAAAAAAAAAAAAGAGTTGAACCTGAAGCACTGAGGCAGTTCTTACCTGAAAAAGTCGTGTGAAGATATCAAATTCAAACACTGAAATGTAGTCATTGCAGGTCAGATCAATGGTTGACTTGAGGGCCATGGCTTCCAGCCCTGAGCTGATGGGATGCACCTCGTGCAAGGCCTGGCGGAAGCTTTTCCAAGGAACGATGGTCCTGGGGAAAACCAACGTTGGGATATGTCTGAAAACCACCCCCATGGACACACCTATTATTTTTGGTGAGTATCCAGCTCAGGAGGTTTATTTATTCATGTCACACAAGCAAGGATTTCTTGGTGCTGCAGGAAATCAGCAGCCAAAGGAACTTCAGGCAATTTTCTCTGCACGTGCAAAATTTTGGAGTCAGAAGCCCAGCCCTGCTTCCTCCTTTCCCTTTTCCTACCACAGCATCACTTGATAATAATTTCACACTGTTGCAGCTGGTAGAGAAGGAGTTAACAGTAGGTCTTATAGCAGAGGTCTAGGTGGTTTTAAAAAAAAAAAAGAAAAAAGCTACAAACAATTCTCTAAAGAAGGATTAACTGGAGAAGTGAGATAATCAGAAGCCAAAGCAGAGGCTCCTGTTTAAAGGAATATTTTCCTTCTTTTAATATATCAAGTGGAATAGAAACACAGAAAGAAGATGCCTCACTTCAGACAACTCTGTTATTCATGAGTAAATATATTATGGCTTTTTGTTCTGACAGCTACTAATTAAACTCTTTAGGTGAAGTACCTCAGTTCCCTTAGTTTGAAAGCAGTACCAAATCTATTCATTTTAATCCCCAAATGTTGCTGTGAACACCTCTGTGGTTCATTCAGTCAGTGCTTTATTAGATACAAAAGCTAAAGCTGACATTTCAACAGTTTTCACACAAATCCACACTGCAGCACTTCACTTTCCCCTTCACTCCACCTCATCAAAGCCACTCTGCAAACAGAAATTCAGGAAAAAGGGTGACCAAGTGCTTGGAAACACTAATTGGAGGGAAGATGAAAAGAAAGGACAGTTAATATTTGGGAGCATGGTAACTTTTGGAAGAAGAAAGCAGATTATTTTGCATGGTAACTTTTGGAAGAAGAAAGCAGATTATTTTGCATAGTTTGTGGAGCTTACTTACAAGTTAAGGAACTAAATCAAGGAGAGGAAGAGTTAAGCTGAATAATCAAGGGAAACTGTGACAGTAAGTGGGAAAAGAGTCATCATTTGACACATTTAAAACCAGATAGGACAAAAATCTGGGAAATGTAATGTGGGAACAATCCCTTATCTCACCCCAGAGAGGAACCAAATGACCAGCAGGTCTTTCCCATTGTTCACTTTAACCTGACAAAGCCCTTCCTCAATGTCAAAACAGAATTCAAAAAAGTACATTTTGCTGCAAATCGTTCCCACATCCATATTTTTAAGCACAGTTAGAAACTTACTTTTCCCCAAAAGCCTTCCTCCAGAATTCTGCAGCATCTGCCTTGGTGATCCGGAACGTGTCTCCCTGGAAGAGGCCACTTGGGAAGATCCCTTTGAGCTCTGCCAGCATGTGGCTGAAGATCAGGGACAGCTTTGTCAGGTTCCGCCTGCAAAGGACCACAAACCCAAACATTTCTTTCAAAAAGGTGCAGTTTATCACTCTGAACACAGCAGAAACAGTATTTATTGCAATTCAAGAATGATCCCAGCATGGAAAATTCCTTGTTTGGGACCACCTCCCAAGTGTTCCCTCAGTATTCAGAACATCCAACACATGGGAGTTATCAGCAGAGTTTGTAAAGACATTTTCCACAATGCCAAACTCTGCATAATGTCTTTAAGGAGGGCAGGTTATTTTCAAGGCAAAAATACAGTCACTGAAAATGTGTAAAGCCAGTATTCAGACCTCACCCTGTCAAGTATTGAAGACAAAAACTCATCTGACTCCCTCGCCCTTGGGTTTGAAAATAAAACTATAACTGCCTTGGACCACCACTGTCTTGGGCAAAATAAAACTACTTGCCCAAAATAAAACTACTACTGTCTTTGCTGCCCAGCAAATTTGGGTATGGTCAGCCAAGCACATGATTTCTGACCCTGAACAAGTGCATGGTTTAAACAAAACACTGAACACTGCAGGAAGCCAAGGAATATTCCTGTGTCCAACTTGTTTATCCCTTCTGCCCAAGAGCCTTCTGGCTTAGCTGAGCTTCAGGAAGTGTCTGCACTCAGCTGAGCACATCAGTTAAGAGCTTCCTGAGGCTTAAGGATGGCTAAACAAAGGATTTCACACACACACATGGTTTCCAAAAACATTTCTGATAGCTGAACATTTTGAATTCTCAAGGTTATCAATTTTTTACAAATATTCAGCTGTAGCTGTAGTCAAATAACAGGCAAAACACAGGAAGTGAACATAAAGAGCAGCAAATTGCAGAACACTTTATGTCAGTAACAAGCTTTTACAGCAACTGGTTACCAAGCCTGTGCTAAAAGCACAAATATTTACTTTCCTTTATTTTAACAAGTTACATATTTGTAAATTTATACAGACCAAATAAATGCCTGCAATTAGAGTGAACATTTTTACTGGCACAGCGAAGTTTAGTGATGATTGTAGTTTATTTTTAGTAACATCAGAACTGTCCTTATCTCCACTGCTTCAACTGAAGTGAGTGTGCTCCCAGAAAAGGGTGATATGTTCAAAGGAGATCAAAGATTCCCAGATATTTTCAGCCACAGATTTCCATGTTTCTTACAGACTGTGATGGCCCTTTTTTTCAAACTTTTAGCTAACAGGGTAATCAACACAAATGCTGTCACCAAGAGCTGCACCAGAGCTGTGCCAAGCACAGTTTGGGAAGCACTAAATCCCAGTGCTGGGAATTCAAACACCTGGCATGACAAGCACTGCTGAAAATGGTACTCAGGGACCACAGGCCACATCAGTCAGCTCTTCTCAGAGTGTGCAACCAGCTGAAGGCAACACCTGTGCCAGCTTCAGAGAAGTTTCTGTTCCGTGGGCATGCCCAAAGGCAGAGCAGAGCATGGCTGAGGTGGGATTTCACAGCCCTCAGGGCTTTCCCACATGCAGGCAAAGCACTCAGATCGTTATTGTCAGAGTTAATGAATCAAGTGAAAGCTTAAAAAAGCCAAATGTTTTTCCACTGTGTACAGTAAGCAGCTATTTTACTGAGGAGCACCTCCAGTTCCAGCATGGAGGCATCAGTCCTCTTGCACACAAAGTTAACTGAGAATTGGTTCTGTAACAACCCCAGAGCCTGTTGAGCTGCAGTTAATGCCTGTAAAATCCTGCTGCCTTAAAATGACAAGGCTCCAGAGATTTGGGGAACCAAAACCAGCATGAAGCAAGAGGGTTCCTTCAGTTACCCCGTGCTGGCTCCCCAAGGCTGAGCAGGTCTGTTCCTCCCTCCATCCTCCCTCCTCTGCTGTGGTTCTGCTACTTCCTTCCTGCTTCAGGACTGGCTTTGCTCCACACATCTCTGTGGAATAGGAGAGGTCGAGCAGACACTTCCATCTGCCCCCCAAGGCCAGCCCCAGTTGGGTTTTCTGCTGCTGTTGCCTCCCCCTGACCCAGAGGGAATTTTTCTTCCCCATTTCCCTGGATTTTCCCACCATATAGCCCCAGTGTTGCAAAACCACTAAGGGCAGAGGATGGTTTAATCAGCCTTGTCTCCCTCATTTCAATTAATTCACATTACAAAGCCCCACAGCACCTAATGTGCTTCGTGGCTAAATGCCTTTTCACCTCAAGGCCACGTTAACGTGGCACTGCCATTTCTGCCACTGCCAGCTATCATTTTTTCTCATTTCCTTCCAATATTTCTCACCCCCTTCACAGCCAAGCAGCTGCCATGGGATAATTTTGTTCCTCCTGATTTAGTCACAATATTGTGCTCACTTGCCATAATTTGACGTGCACATACTGCTGGGTCTGTGAAGTTCCTTCTGCTGGAGGAAATATGCTACAAACAGGGCTGTGCAGAGGAATTCAGAGCTGGAACAGAAGACAACCAACCTCAAAATGCTTCCCCTTCTCTGTAATTAAAGTGCTTATTTCTTATTCTTACACACTTACGTTGAGGTGACAGGGTCAGCTCCCACTAGAGGTAAGTGCAAGCTCCAGTACTTATGAAAAAACAAACCACAACCCCAAAAACCACATTTTTTTTTCCTGTAACTACCTTACATCTTATGATTTTCTAGTGTGAAGATTTAAGAGCTAGAAAAAAAAAAAAAGAGTTAAAAAACCCACCCCAACAGTTCTTAACGACTCTGCAACAAGCAAAATGCACCTTTGGAAACCACAAAGGTGTGGGGTTCTCACATCACACGTGTTTTTCAGATGAACTGAGCACCAGGGCACGAGCAGCTCAACCCAATTTCAGCAGATGGTTTGATGTGCCTGGTTTCAAAAAAAAAAAAAAAGAATAACTCTGGCTCCTATCACACTCCCACATCAGCAACAAGTTTTCTGCGTGTTCCTCCTGTTCAGATAAACCTCCAGTTAATGCTTATAAACACCAAGTGGAAATTGAGGTGATCCCAAGCTGTCTTTTGTGACTCTGAGGCAGTTTCAGTGTCCTCCACAGGCAGTAATCAGATTTAAAAATAGAAACAGCGGAACTACTTTCAACAAAACTTGCAACACAGGAAGTGAATGAAATTCCACTTAACTATTACTGGCTCAACAGAAGGCACTTTGCAGAGCTCTGCTCTGTAACACTCACAGGATTGCCTCAGGACAACTAAGAGAGCAGGTTGACTTTAAATTAATTGCCTGTACTCTAGAATTTGAGACCAATTCCTTTCAGTGCCTTGGATATTACAGGACAGAAAGCTTTGGGTATTACAGGGCAGAAATATCACACAAATACACGTTTCCTTACACCCTTCTGAATCCTGACATTTTCCAGCTCACATATATATATGTATTTAAACACCTTGAGGTCTGTGAGCAGAGCTTGGCAACGAGTTCAAAGTGTCACAGAAACCACCCCAAAAACTTTGGCACACCCCTATTTTTATGCAAGTGGCTGTGACTGATCTGAAGCAGAAAGGACAAGAGGCCACTGTGCTGACCAGAAGGACCAAACCTACTGACCTTTAAAGGATCTGGACTTGTTATTCTAGGCACAGATATTTTTAACAAGCTACATTTCTTTCAGTGTTAAGAAGCTAAAAAAAAAATAAAAAAATCCACTTTTGAAGTTTAAATATTATAGAAAACTCTTTAAAGAGAAGAATACATTTGCTATGATTAATGGTCTTTAAAAAGTTCAACATAGAGGATTGATAAGGGATAAGCCTCTCAGGTAACAGATTAATTCTTTTACCAAATTCAAGGGACTACACAGCAAACTTACTGTTCAGGACACTCCTCATTATACTTATATTTGAGCTCTCTGCACTGGGATCAAATTTATACTTCAGGGGCTAATTTGCTATAGTTAAAGAGAAAAACAGAGCCCAAAAGCCCTGTTTCCAAATCAAGGAAAACTCCAAATCTCAAGCTGAATCTTCAGCCACTTCAAAACTGTGCTGGGTATCAAGGGGGAATGGCCTTAAACTGATGGAGGGCAGGCTCAGATTAGATATTAAGAAGTTGAAATCCAAAACCACAAATCCAAAAAGTAGCATCTCAGCCCTTAACACACAAGCCAAACACCCAAGAGACACGATTCAGTTGCCAAGTAGCAGAAACAGATTTTTGCCAACATCAAAAAAAAAAAAAGAAATCTATCCACATTTCAAATGATAATTACTACAAGCTAACTAATGTGCTTGCAATTCCACCCACAGCAGCAAGTCCACAGAGTTAGTCTTCCATAAAACTCTACAATTTTATAGGCTCTGAGAGCAAAGAAGAATAAAAACCTTACTTCCTTATTATGCAATAATCTGAAAGCTTACATTTGTCCATAAATTGATTTTCAAGACTAGACAGAAAGAAAACTGTAATAAATGCAAGCTTAGATCCAATTATGCTAAGTGTTACTTAAGTTCCAAAACTATCACCTAAACTGCAATTTAAAGCCAAATTAAAAAGAAATAATTCACATTCCTCTCTCCAACAACATTTACATGATAATGAATTTCTTCTTGGGTAATAAGCAGTTAGTTAGTGTTCATATGCTGGAGCCTGGCAAGGAAACCTTTCTTGTGGGCAGCTTTGGAGCCTGTTCTTTTCTTTAAGATGTTCTAATTTAAATGCAGATGTAGACTTCACACTAGTGGGTTTTGTTTAAAAAAAAAAAAAAAAAGTCTTGCTGTATTAGAAGGAAGTGGCAGAAAGAGGACATTTGAGTCCCACATTTCACACTGTATCTCCTCTTCCCTGGGCAGGAATGTGTGCAAGAGCTCTAAAATATGAGATTAGAGCACCAACCCCCCCTCCCCCAGAGACTTTTTCTGGTTCATGTTTTAGCACAAGTGTTTTCCAACTTTTTCCTCTTTAAATTCCAACCCTTTTTTTTTTTTTTCTTTCTTTCTTCCCCAAGTCATTCTTCATGCACTTCCTTCCCCTTCAGAGATATGTATGGTCATTTCCAGTAGACATTAAATACTGGTGGCTTTTTCCTGTGCAAATTAGTTAAGTCTTTGGAGCTGAAGAAGCAAATTAAATCCTGCTGAGCCAGCATCCTGTAAGGCTGTTGTCAAAAGAACAATTAAATATGGAGCAGCTTCCCAAAGCTTTATTTCACCTCCCTGCTCTATGGAAAGGGTTTATGATATTCCCTGACTCCTCTACAGACACGATTGTTTTGTTAACTGGGTTTGTTAACAGTTTGTTTCCCAAAGCTGAACCAGAAAAATAACTTGTGCTATTCCTTAAACATCCAGTTCACATCCTCAGTAATTCTTTTTCATCCACTCCCCCACCCTCCACCTCCCATAACTGTGTTCTGATATGGAAACATTTGAGTGGTTGGATTTTACATAGAAAATAAACTCTCTGAATTTTCCCCCTTAATAGGCTCTTTTAAAATAATTAGTATATTTAATTCTTTGGTGAAAAAAGGACTCTTCAGCCTAATTCATCCTTTCCCAGGCCCACAGACAATCCTACTGATCAACAAGCTATTTTTCAGTGCTGCCATGCCAGGTATAATCCATTTACACAACTGCAAAACCACTGGTGCAATAAGTAATTTATGTAGTGGGGGAAGCTGACAAATGGCAGCTCCTCTGTGCAAGCAGGGGGGCTGAGAAATAAAAGCTTTCTGCAATGGAAAGGAAAAAAAAAAAATAGTCCAAGGCAACCACTGAGCCTCCAAATGAAACTGAAATCAAGAGCTCAGGCATGGGCAGAGCAGTGGTATCAGTGTGGATGGCACTGCCAAGCAATGGAACCATCACACAGCAGGGAAAAAATACATATGTTTAACCAGATTTTTGTTATTACCACTAGTTAAAAAGTAAACTCAAGAAATTCATCATGTTTACAGGTTCGGAGAAGTCACTGGAGTATTTAGCACTGGATAAAAAAGGAACCACAGCTCTGGAAATATGTATAGCCCCAAGAATTCCTGCTAATTACTGCACTCAGCCAACCAATTATTGGATGACTTGCCTTTACATGGGACAAAATATCCAAAATTATTAACTCTGGAAATCCTATTTGATTCCAAGACCAAAGCCTACAGGTGTTACTGGTAGCTGTCAAAACTCAGAGGAGCAACACAGTTATCTCCACAAAAACCCACTCACAAGTCACCAAGTCCAATCTGATCTACTTGCTAAAATTCAGTATTTAAACAGTAACTAGGAGCTGCTACTTGTACTTATTAGTCAGGAAGTGCACACACACAGAGCTTTAAAAGCACCCTCAGCAGCATTAATTTTTAAACAGATATGGAAGTGAGCTAAAGCAGAATTTAAACAGCATCTTGAAAGCTCTCCTAATAAAACAAGAGAGTTCTCTTCACAAAAATCGCAGCAGGAGCTCACTCGAGAGAGGAACAACTGTGGTTAATTTATATATACACAGAAAAAAAACCCTCTACATCAAACCCACAGCTCTCCAGAGCCAGAAGAGCTGCTGCAGAGCTAAGAAAAGAAAGGAAGGCATTGAGTGTTCCAGTACTGGCCGGGTGCTGTTACCACAGAGGAGGTGACACGGGACAGCCACGTTCATCTGAACAGCCCAAACCTGGAGGGACAAACTCCCCTGCTTTTGTGAGCACAGTCAGGGCTCCCAGCAGCCTTTCCAAACCCTGCTCACAGCACTCAGAATCACAGATCACAGAATCAGCTGGGTTGGAAGGGACCTCTGAGATCATCCAGTTCAACCCTTGATCCAACCCCGCCGTGGTTCCCAGCCCATGGCACTGATGCCACATCCAGTCTGTCCTTAAACACCTCCAGGGATGGAGAATCCCCCACTTCCCTGGGCAGCCCATTCCAATGGCTGAGCACCCTCTCTGCAAAGAAATTCTTCCTAATCTCCAACCTAAACCTCCCCTGGCACAGCTGAAGACCGAGCCCTCTTGTCTTGCTGATGGTTGCCTGGGAAAAGAGACCAACCCCCCCCTGGCTCCCCCCTCCTGACAGGGAGTTGCAGAGAGTGAGGAGGTCTCCCCTGAGCCTCCTCTTCTCCAGGCTGAACAGCCCCAGCTCCCTCAGCCTCTCCTCACAGCACTTGTGCTCCAGTCCCTTCCCCAGCCTCGTTGCTCTTCCCTGGACCTGCTCCAGCCCCTCAATGTCCTTCCTGAGCTGAGGGCCCAGAGCTGGACACAGCACTCCAGGGGTGGCCTCACCAGTGCTGAGTCCAGGGGTAGAGTCACTTCCCTGGACCTGTTGGCCACACTGTTCCTGAGCCAGGCCAGGATCCATTGGCCCTCTTGGCCACCTGGGCACACTCTGGCTCATTTTCAGCTTCCTGTCAATCCAAACCCCCAGTCCCTTCCTGCCTGGTTGCTCTCCAGCCCCTCTGTCCCCATCCTGTAGCACTGCTCTCTTCTGCTCCTCTGCTGCAGCCTGGGAGGAGAACAAACCCCTCTGTGCATTCTCTTTTCAAACCCACCTTTAAACGCTCAGGACACGACTTATTTTGTACTTCTGCATTTGAAAGCCCAAGGAATGCCCACTTTATGCTCCTTCACGTGCCCTGAACACAAGCACAACACTGCACCAAACATCTTGCAGCTCTTCACTCAGAAAGCAGCACCAGCACCTCCAAGACCTGGTGAATCTCCCCAGCTCTGCTCCAATTCTGCCTCACAGCACACTGGAGAACCCCTAAAAATGTCTGTTCTTTGTGTATTTACCTCTCAGTTTGGAAATAATAAGAATAGAGGGTTGATACTCAAGTGATGAAGACAATTCTGGTCCTAAAATCTAAGAGAGGCTTCATTTTTCATTACTGGTCTGTTTGCTGGGAGCAAACACCTGCACAGCTTCCACACTGGTTATGCAAATGTCAAAACAGTGCATTTGCTCTGCATCAAGAGACATTTGGGGGAGGAAAATAAGAGCACACACAACAGGAGGCAAAATGAATGCTAAGTCTGGAAGGCAGGAAGAAAGAAGCTTCAAGAACAACAGAGGAAAAAAGGGTCACAAAAAGTCAAGACAATGTGATTATTAGATTTTTAAAGTCCTCTTCTCAAAACACTGCAGATTAACAGCCATAAACTTGCATGAAATCAAGAGAAAACTACATTTTTTTACATATACAATATATACACACACACATATATACACACTGACATGAGTCCATTCCCCATGAATACCAGATTCAGGTTATATTTCTTTGCTTTGCAGACTCCTGACAATCCTCCAGAAAAGCTTCTCCTGCACTTGGAATATTTGAATGTATTAATTCTTACAAAAATTAGTGTTTTTCTTCCACTCCTAGCAAGGTAAGAAGATTTAAGTTTCTTCACCTTAAATTATTATATCCATTTTAAATCTGTAAGTGCAGTTATAGAAAAGATGAATGTAACTCAATTTCAGATATAACAAATAGCACTAAAGTGATCAGGTTCCATGAGCTCATACAACCAGGAAAGTCTGACACTGGAAGTGCAGCATTTAACAAAATCCCCAAAATCCAAAAGCCCCATTCTTTGTGCAAATCTCTTTTGGACTGGTACACAGCTCATATGCACTGACTGCTGCAACCTCCTCCTTTTCCATGACAAATGAAAGAACTGAGAAGGTTCCCATGCTCCTGACCAGGAAAAGGCTCTCTGGCATTACCCATTTAGGACAAAACAGCAACTGCTGCTTCCTGGGCTGACTGGAGGAGTAAAGGAAGATGCAGTGAGAGCAATCAGGATGTGATGCTGTTTTTATGCCTGTGTTTACAAGTCTCACCACAGTTCCTTCCCTGGTAAGCTGTTTACTCATAAATGGGACAATTAGCAATCCCCCAGGGACTCCCATCCCTGCTGTGAGAACACCAGCCCTCACTGCAATCCTCTGTCTGACTTCACATCTGTCAATCTGCATTTCCCTCCCTCCCTTTACTCAATTAGTCAGGATACAAACCAACCAGGATGATAAACTCTCTGGAATTGTTTCTCTCTGCTTCTCTTTGAAACTGGAGGTGGGATTTTGGCTTTGGGACTGACACAGCCATCATTTACCCATCAGATGTTCCAGATTCGTGACAGGCAGATCACAATACACACACACAGAGGCAGCAACAACCCAGAAAGAAACTTTTCATTTCTTAATTCCTTCTTCCACGCAGTGGGTAACAATTCAAACAGCATTAGCAATGCCTTCTGGAGACACCATCACAGGCTTTGCTTGGAGCTCAACATGACAGAATATGCTACACAGAGTTCAATATTAAACCAGAAACATGTGCCAGCACTTCTCCCCCCTCCAGTAACTCAAGCAAGTAGTTGCCAGGGCGTTAACCACATTCTCCCCAGGGCAATTATGTTCAGCCACTGGATGGTTTTTACTCTTTTTTTCCACCTTTTTTTTTTTTTTTAATTCAGCATCTACTTCAATTCAGCATCTACTTCAAAATCCTGAAATGAGTTTAGAGTTACAAATGTATGCCTTGTATATCTCTGTCTGTCAGACCTGCTGCCAACAGCCACACAAATGTGTAAGGTTAACCTTTTCCAGGGCTTTATTCTAATCTTAAATCATCTTTCCTTAATGCTGGATGAAGAAACACTTTTTCTACAGTGCAGTGCTCATTAAACTCAAATGTTTTTTGTTCAAGAGAGCCTTATATTCAGATGCAAATGCAGTTTCTACCTCCACCTATCCCTTCCAGTAAGTGCTGTTCACCTTGAAGACGTCCCTTGATCTCAGCTCTGCCTTTGCACAAAAGGAAAGACGAGGTGACAAGTGATCTCCCTTAAATACGAAGTATCCAACCTATTTAGTTTGGAACCATTTCTCTGCATTACCTAGGCTGGGAGTTCTCCTCGTACATCCTTTCCTTCCCTTCCTTGAAGAGGCTGATGGTCTGCTTGGTTTTCTTCATCAGGTTCTCCATGAACACCCGGAAATACTCGTTCTCCCCCAGGGTCTCCATCTTGCCCTCGTAGCGGGACAGGATGGTCCTCAGGTGCTGGTAGGTGTCAGGCAGCAGGTCCAGGATGTAAGGGGGGCTGTTCTTCAGGGCCAGCTTGGGGTTCTGACACAAACGCACCACCTGCGCTCAGGGGAGAAAACACCCTCTTGAAATCAAGTGACCGGGAGCTTAAACACAATTCAGCGTCAAAAGTCTGAAATGTTCGCCCTCAAACTGCATTTCTTGGTCAAGTCCAGACAGAATCACGGAATCATTTGGTTTGGAAAAGACCTCCAAGACCACCCAGGCCAACTTGTGACCTACCATCCCCTTGTCCCACAGCCCAGAGCACTGGGTGCCACGGCCAGTCCCTCCTTGGACACCTCCAGGGATGGGGACTCCACCACCACCCTGGGCAGCCCCTGCCAATTTGTTTGGGAAAAATTTGTTTGACAACTCCTTCCTTGAACAAATTCCTCCTGATGTCCAACCTGACCCCCCCTTGGCACAAATTGAGCCCATTTCCTCTCATCCTGCCCCTTGTTCTCTGGGAGCAGAGCCCAATTTCCCCCTGGCTACAACCTCCATTCAGGTAGTTTTAGAGGGTGATCAGGTCTCCCCTGAGCCTCCTTTTCTCCAGGCTGTTTTCTCCAGACAGTCAGCCCAGCCACCATAGAAGACTCCAATTTCTGGACTGAAGAGCCTCTGGACTGATGAAACTCATGACAATAAATTTCTGTGGCAGGGGAGGATAAAGGAAGCCACTTTGCCCCCTGTCACAGCCCAAATTTTCCACTGCCTAAACTGAGAGAATAATAGGGACAGTTGATGGCAAAGCAGCAAACTGAAAAATTCAGCAGTGCACTTTCAGCTATAAAAAGGGCTGAAATTAGAGTTGTGAGGTCAGTTTTAGATCAAGCTTATAAGAACCAGCAGCTGGGATAGTTTTAGTGGCTAACACTTCCATGTTCTGTGATTTACAGTAAACTTGGGAGGAAGCACAGAACAAAATGTAGTTACAGTTTCCTATTCTTCACTATAATAAATGTTAAACAGGTCTAAACTGAGGACACTGCCAGGTATGAGGGAATTACAGGTATCAAACGACACAAAACTGAAGTGCAGCAGATAGGAAAAGGCAAAAGAATAATTTAATATCCTTTTGCAGCACATCATGTCCACAAAACCTTGTGAAACCTTCAAGAGGAATTGAGCAGTTCCCTACAGTGGATATTTAAATACCTCCTTCACTTAAACACTGATGGTAAACAGAGTCAGTTCTTCTGAAGCAGCGTTTTAGCATTTAACTGTGTGTGCAAAAAGCAACCTGGTGAAGTGACATCTCCAATTCTACCTGACCTGCAGCAGTGCCCCTAACAAGAGCTGACTGAGAAAGGTTCCATTTCAGCCCAGAGAAAGGCACACAGTGTACCAAAAACTCCAACAGGAAAAAAAATCAAACTGCCCTTGAAAAAAAATCACACGCCTAAAAAAGCCTCTGCAAGAATACATGGGGGGGGAAAAAACAAACCACCAAACTTTTCCCTCCATTTTGCAGAGGCTGCCAAGGATTAGGAGGTCTAGATAAGGAGATGGATGGCCAGACAGCTGACTGAGTCAATTGATGCTGATGCCTCAACTGCTGCTTCCTTGGAGCCTGTGAACATTGTACAATGAACCATATCAACAAATTGAGTCAACACATTTGTCCCCTGGAAAAAAAAAAAATAGTTTCACTCTGCAGCATGAATAGGTTCTAAATATGCTCCTCAGACACAGCTGAGTTGTGCTCTGGGGTAGCAAAACCTTTTTCTTCAGCAGAAATTGTTTATTCCACAGTAGGTTTAAAACCTTAACAAACACAGTCAGCTCTTAGGAGGAAGCCACATTAAGCAAGCAAACAAGTCAGAGTATGCACTTCCCTCAGCCATCTGAGAGAGCAATTTGGCTGCTGCCCTTTGAAAATACCCAGCTCTGGAAGCAGCAAACCCGCTGTATTTCAGCTTTGATACCAATCAGAACAGTTTCCCCACAGCAGAAGCAAGTTCTGCAAACTGCTCCTTCTCAGAGCCCCCACCAAACACTTCCCGAGAAGTGACTCGCAAAGATCCCTCAAACAGTCAACAGAAAGGTCAAAACTGCTGTTATTTTATTATCAAATCAGCTTCTTTATTTACCAAGCAGAGCAGAATTAGCTAAGATAAGCAGCTGAACAATGCTACACGACTGGGAACTGCTGCCTCTTGAGCAAACTTGGTGGTTTTATAACACAACAGCACCAAAAGCAGTCGCATTTTGCTTCTTTCTCTACGTGTGCACTTGCAGCATCATGACAGAGCCCAAAGGAATGTTCCCAGCCCTGGGAACAGCTGCCCCTCAGCAGCCACCCAGCCTTCCACAGGGACCAGCAACGTGGAAGGAAATGCAGCAAAAAGCAGCAAATATTTTCTGTTAGGTGTGATGGCAGCAGAGAGAAGCGATCCCTGCTTTTAAATTATCAGCCCAACGCATCCAAGTTTGCCTGGTTTATGCTTTGTTCTCTCAGGAACAAGCCTTTTTGGGTTTTTAGACGTGCCAACAAAGCACTGCAAGCTTAGCATTGACATTCTAAGAGGTGTAGCCTTTTTAAACCCTAAAATTGAAATTATCCGCTCGATTTTCCAAACTCGAGAGCAGAAAATAATAATAATAAAAAAACCAGTTTCCCCAACTCAGTTTTGAAGAAAGAATCTTCAAAACAGGAGGAAAAACAATCTCATCTAGGTCTTGGAGGCCTGGAATTGAATGTTTCCCTTCAAGAACCTGCAGCTTGCCTTGACTGATTCCTGGAATTGAGAGTCCCAGGCCTGACAAGCATCCAGGTGCTGCTGTCCCAGGTAAGATTTTCCCTTCCAGCCAGATCTGAAAATTCGTTTTTCCCTTCTTTTAACAGCTGAACAACCAACTTTACTGAAATCACACCTCATTTCAGCTTAAGCCAACAGCAAAACAAAACCTACTCAAACATCTCTTATCTCCTGCTGAATTTGTGTTTGGCCTCTCTTGCACTTCCAGTGAAGGTGACCTGCAGTGGCACTTCTCTACAGCAGTTCTAGGAACTGAATGGCATCAGAAAGCTGCTTAGAGAAGCTTTAGCTCAGAGTTTCTCTTCCTCCTCCGTGTATTCTGTCATTCCTCTGCTCCCTCCCTTCCACCTCATGACTAACCCACCTATTCCTCAAATTCCACCCACAGCAACCAACTCCAGTGGGCTGCACTTAATCACTGCTCTGCAGAGAAGTGCATAAATACCACCTCATTCAGCTCAAGGTGAACATCCACAGGGATGGAAAGGGCTATTTTATGTCCACGGGACCACAGGGAGCTGTGGGAGGAATGGTTAGCGCTGAGGAAAAAACTCAGGACTTCAAATGAAAGAATCTGAAAGACATAAAATACGTCAGGCAGCTTATGGAGAACATTACAGGGGAAATATTTGGACAAGAATCAACTTGCATAGGAAATTCATCAGTCACATCCCAGAGCAGAGATGCACAAATGCTTTGACAACCCCAGCTAATTATGCAGGCTGACAAACGAGGCCGTGAGTGCAGTGTACACACACAGACACAGCACGCAGCTCTGCAAGGCACAAACATCATCTATTAAACATGCACACCAGGGGTTTTTTTTATCTGCACCTGTAACTCCAGAAATCTAACCCATATTCAACACCTTCCACTCACTTAGCCCTTCTCACCACGAGCTTTACTGGTAATTTGCTACACCACTAAAAAGAGTTTGAATTCAGAGGTGTTCTCCTGAGCGTGCCTAAGTACAGCTGTGGTCTAACTGAAATCTGAAAGGCTTTTCACGGCCAAATCTTTCCTCCTGTACAAATCACACTGAGCAACTAACTCTTTAAGACTTTAAGCCTCCATCTAAGGGCTTTTGGAGGCTGCCTACGAGTAAAACTGGAGTCAGTGCACATTTAAAAGAGGTTGGTTTAACTTGTGACAAATACAGCAGCAGCCGTTTCTGTCAGTGGAGAGGGGACAACAACAACAAAGTTCTGAAGCCGTGAAATATCCCCCCCAAAATCCCACTGCCTTTCAAAATGCCAAGGCAATCAGCTGGGTTTTTTTTAGGCCCACCTTTTCCTTTGAACAGGTTAAGAGGTCAAACACAGGCTGACATTCATACCCATATATTCTGTATATGAAGATGTGCATTCTCACAAGTTGCACGTGCAAGTTAAACCCACTCAGGACCCTGTTTCCATGCTCAAACTCCCTTTCCCACATTAGCACTTGTGCTTGCCCTCAATGGCACTTTCTCAAAAGGCTTTTTTCCTCATCCCAGTCTCGCTGTAGGTGATCAAAGCTCATCACAGGCACAGCAAGGCACAACTATAAACCCTGTCTTTTGTGGAGCCAGCCAACACAAAGTGATCTCTTGGCATGAATATAATTTAATACAGCCTTTAAAGAAGTCATTTGCTCTGCCTGCTTTTAGCACTTACTGCAGGAGGCTCAGACACTGCATGGATAAACAATGCAGGGAGAAGAGAGGGAAAGGTGGAAATGCATAAGCCTGCAGGGCAACTGGATGAGGGATCCCATCAGCCCTGCCTGCTGGGAAGAAGGTGGCCAGGTGACACTCCCCAAGGACTGTGGGTGAGCCTTACTCTGAACCCAGTGCCATAAAACACACTGCAACGTGTCAAGCCCAGCCTTGATCTCAGGGCTGCACGGCAACATCAGAGGATTAACCAAAATCCTGCAAAAAACGTCACATTTTTGTTTCATGTCCAGTTCCACGCGCCCACACTCACTCACTGGGCCATTCCTTGAGATCTCCCCAGGGTTTCCTAAAACACTGGATTTACCAGCACACCTAGCCAGGCCAGTGAACCAAATGCCACATCCCCTCACACCACCAGGCCAAAAGGTCTGGTGTCCTGCCCCCGGCAACAGCCATTTCCTGGTGTTTTAAAAGGAGGAGGAGGAGGGGAGAGGCTTAATGACCCCAGAGAGCCATGCCCCTCCTAAAGGTGTGGGACTGGAAAGAAAGGCCTTTCCCACTCCCACACCACAAGTTTTTCCTTGTTTATATTACATTTCATGCTCCTTTTGTCTGTGTAACTATGTGTATTTATTGTAGAGGGTTTATTTCATGTTTTACTTCCCAGTTTTAAGGGAAAGGTTTTGCCCTGAGCTCAGACACGTGTCCCTGTCCATTCAGAAAAGAACAGCCTGACCTGCCTCAAAGCAGGTGCTCCACCACCCAGGCTCTGTCACAGGCCCAGGCTCACCTTCCAACCAGCAAATCCCGGGATTTCTCCCTTGCGCAGTTACACACAGGCAGGACCTGCTGCTGACACCACCTGCAGCTCCCCACCAGGTCCTACCCATTCCCAGTACCTACAGGATTATCATGGGATACCCTGAGGTGGAAAAGACCCATGAGGAGCACCCAGTCCAACCCCTGGCCCTGCACAGGACACCCCAAAAATCCCACCCTGTGCCTGAGATCGCTGCCCAAACACTCCTGGAGCTCTGGCAGCCCTGGGGAAGCACAAACCCCAGATCCCCTTGAGCAGGTCTGCATCCCCCATCCCAAATCACCCCCTCTTCCTCCAACCTGTTGCCCCCACAGCCCACCCCCTGCAGAGCTGCTGATCTCCTTCCCACCCTGGCATCCCACTCTCACTCTGCCTCTGGGATGTCCTCCACTCCTCATCTCTCCATCAGCTCCCACGTGGAATCATGGAATGGTTTGGCTTGGAAGGGACCTTAAAGCTCATCTCGTTCCACCCACTGCCATGGGCAGGGGGACCTTCCACCAGACCAGGTTGCTCCAAACCAAGTCCGGCCTGGTTTTAAAGACTTCCAGGGATGGGGCAGCCACAGCTTCTCTGGGAAAGCCATTCCAGGGCCTCTCCACCCTCGCAGTGAGGAATTTCTTCCCAATACCCCGTTTAAACCTCCTCTCTGTCAGTGTGAACCATTCCCTGTGTCCTGTCAGCCCATGCTCCCTACATCCTTCCCCCCCCAAAGCGCTGCACCCCACTCTGTGCCCGCACACCTCTGACCCCCCAGATCGATCCTCCCAGCCCCAAACCCCTCTCTCCCCGAACTCCAGGCTCATCCCAGACCCCCGAGCCCCAGCTTTACTCCCCTCCACCTCACCCCCCTCCCACCTTATCCATGAGCTTCCAGCACTTCTCCACCATCTTCTTGTCCACGGCGCCGGGCTGGTGCGGCCCGAGGTGGTGGTGGTGCGGCTGGAACGCGTCCTTCATCAGCCCGATCAGCCCGCCGGGGCCTTTCTTCAGCGGCGCCGACATGGGGGACACCCGCACCCGGCCCCCCGTGCCGGGGGGGCCCGTCCGGCACGGCGGCCGCGGCCCTGCAGGGGCCGGTGCGGAGGGCGCTGGGGCCGGGCCGGGCCGGGC
>NW_020884916.1:1902430-1980826 GCF_003945725.1 Corapipo altera | reverse complement strand
GCGGAGGGCGCTGGGGCCGGGCCGGGCCGGGCAGGGCAGGGCGGCGGCGGCGGCCGTGGGCGGTGGCGGCGCCCGGTTCCCGCCGAGGCCCCGCCCTCCTCCCCGCCGCCGATTGGCCGATCTCCCCCCCGCGCGCCCGGGAACGCCCCCTGAGCCGGGGAGGAGCGGGCGGTGATTGGTTGGGAAAAGGGGAGCATGCGCAGTGCGGCGGAGTGAGGGCGGCGCGGCCGCCATGGTTGGTGAGGGCGGAGCGGGGCGGGGCGCGGTCGCCATGGCAACGCGGGGGCCGCGCCGGTCCCGCTGCCCCCCCCGGGATGGAGCTTTCGCATCCCTTCCCTTCCCGGTTGCGAAACAGGGGCGCTTCCCCTTTCTCCAGAGGCCGCCTTCCCTTTTCTAAGAACGCACCCAGACGCGGGGAAGAGGGATGTGCCCGGAGGGGCGGGAGCGGGACCAGCCGCGGGGAGCTGAACCGGCATCCCCATGGGATGGGATGGGATGGGATGGGATGGGATGGGATGGGATGGGAACAGGGGCAGAGGAAAGCAGAGCCCACCAGGGGCTGCATGGCTGTCACCGGCATCCCCATGGGATGGGATGGGATGGGATGGGATGGGATGGGACGGGAACAGGGGCAGGGGAAGGCAGAGTCTACACGGGGATGTGTCCCTGACACCAGCATCCCACGGCAGCAGGAGCAGGGCACTGAGAGCAACTAGAGGAACAGGGAGAGAAAAGTGGATCAGGGAGAGAAAAGGGAACAAGGAGAGAAAAGGGGTTCAGGGACAGAAGAGGGGACCAGGGAGTGAAAAGGGGAGGGGGAAGTGGGTTTGTCAGAGCTCTCAACACCAAACTCTCAAAAAATTACAACACAGGCTCGAAAGTTGGTTCAGTTCTGTTTCTTTGCTGCCTTCAGATCCTCTTTTCATCTCCTATTCCAGGCACAAGGGCTCATCCTCGGCGAAAAACCTGCTGTGGTTGGTGCCGTGTGGCCTCAGCCTCACCACAGGGGCTGAGAGAGGGGAAGGGGCCAAGGGAAACAGCAAGTGCTGCAGTTTGGGGAGCACAGGCACCCTAAACTCAGGCCTGGAGCTTGGACATACAGCAAGGGAGCCTGGCATGGATCGGTTATAAAACCCTCTGTCTTTTATTTCATTGCCTTTGGTAAAGCTCGGTAAAATATTTCTGGGACAGGCAACTCCTTGTCTGGCTTTAATTACCTGGGCAAATTTTCCTAAGGATTATATTGACCTCAAATATGTCAACGTTTGTTGAGGCCGTGTTCCTGAGGCTTTTCCCATTAGGTGCTAATGGATTCTGGCTAATAGTCAAGCCGGATTGACCACCAGCGGGTGCCCTGGCCAGCTCCAGGATACCACAAGTACGTGGGGAAGAGAGCTGGGGAGGGCAACACCAGCTTTGTTAGAGCCAAATTACAAAAATCACCATGGCTCCGAGCCAAAGAGATCAGGGAACATGCTTGAGCAATTGCATTCCTGACTATCTCCTTCTCTGGGCATGATTCACTTCCAAGTCAGGGCTGTGAGACTTCAAGCAAAGGTTGCTTTTGCTTGGAATTATTCTCCTGTTGGGAGGGTGCAGCTGGGCAGATGCAGGGACCCCACACCTTGGTGCTGCTGGGGGCAGCCAGCCAAGTTTATCCCACCTCTCCCTTGGGTGTTCTGGACCCTGCCCTTCTCCCTCCCGTGCTGTCAGCACCCCAAAGGCTCTGGACACGGACTCCTTGCACCCCAGAGGCCTGGACTGAGCTCAGAGGACACCATAGAGGCACAGAGACTTCTCTGCTATCGCTTCCATTTCCTCTCAGCTCGAGCAGGCCCAGTTTTTAGCAGAGGTAAAACCTCAGCCAGAGGTTTGCGGTCTTGGCCACATGCAAAACTCCCTGCTGGTTTTCACTCTCCCACGCTCGGCAGAGAGGTGAAACTTCCCCCCTCTCAGGATCCCTACTTGACAGAGAGGTGAAACTTCCTCCTCCTGGGATCCCCCCCCTTGACAGAGAGGTAAAACTTCCTCCTCCTGGGATCCCTCCTGCCCCAGCACTGTGTGCATGAATGGATGTTCCTGCAAAGGGAACCCTCAGGAAGGACCACTGCCATGGAGCACAAAGAGTGTCCACAGGAGTGTGGCCCCAAAACCCTGGAGATGCAGTGCCCTAGGGCTCCCAGGGTGGCTCTTAGCCCTTACCTCCCTGTCAGGACAGCTGGAGAGCTTCCCACATCTGCTGCCCATCCCCTCGGTTGCTTCAGTGAGAGAAGACAGGTCCTGTCAAATCCCAGTGCTCTCCATAACATTACCCAGTGTGGATTTGTCCTTTAATCACACCCCAAATGGGGGATGCTGGAGAAGTGCAGGAGCAGTGCAGTGCTGGGTGCTGGGCACTCACTGCCCGCAGGTTCACAGGGAGGGTGAGAGGAGCAAAAGAAATGTCCATGCATGGGCAGATCAGAGAGGTGGGGGTTCCTGCAGCACCCCGTTGGCCTCCACTGCTTCTTTCCCTCTTCACATGGCAGCCTAAAGGTCAGCCCTGAGCCAAGCCTCGAAGTCCCCATTCCCCTGGGCCATGGCATGGAGGGCAGTGCCTCGGCTCTCCTGAGAATTCCCAGAGCCTGGAGCTGGGCAAGGGCTTCGGGGCAGTGTCCTGAGAAATGCCTGGAGGCAGCTGGGCTGGCAAAGACACAGGTCTGTCTTCAGGCTACAAGGAGCTGCCACCACAGTCAGTAAAAGCTGGGAGCCATGTCCATCATCTCTGGGAGGTGGGATGCTGTGAGCCCCGTCACGGAGACACAGGAGCTGCGTGTGCAAGGTCCATGCTGTGCTCTGAGGGGCTGGACGTGGCCTGGGTGGAGGTGCTGTGTGGGAGAGCCTGTCCAGAGGCTCCTGGGCCACTAAAACGACTGGCACAGCCTTTTCTGCTCCTGCTGGCGTGGGCTCTGCAGGGACACAGCAGAGGCATTGTAGCAGCACACACATACACACACCCCCCACCACACCCACCCCTCACCCCATGGACAAGCTAGAGGTGTCTTTCTGCCTGGCCCCTGTGGCCAGGTGACCACGCAGCCCCCTCCTGCCAGCACCACAGGTGCCAGGGAAATATTAAGATGGGCAGAGCAGGAGGATGGCAGGGCTCAGAGCACTGCCTGGCTGTGAGCAGCACCTCCCAGTGAGAGGAATTACCTGTACGAGCTCTATGCTGTTGGCAGCAGCCACTAGCCAGGAGACAGGTCCCTTTGGTGCCACCTCAACGTGGCAGGGTCCAGGGGAGCCACTGAGAGAGGGTGTGCAGGACCCTGAGGCAGGGTCACTGTCCTCGAAGAACTGCAGAGGGGACAGCCCGATCTGGAAGAGCAGAACAGGGATGGACGTACAGCTCCTGGGGCTGCACAGCCAGAGGACCTCACCCACAGCAGCCCAGGGCTCCCCAGCCAGGGCAGGATCACGCCAGGTCCCCAAAACCTACTGAGTGGTAGAACTCGTCACCAGCAGGGTCGATGACCAGCAGTGTCACCCACTCCTCGTGGGCACGGATCCTGTGCACTGTCTGCTCGTGGTCCAGCCCCTCGATGCTCTCGCCATTCACTGCCAGGACACGGTCCCCGTCCTTCATCCCCGCCTGCTCGGCTGGCAGCCCCTCATCCACCTCCCACAGGAACTGGCCTGGCACGGTGAGGGCACAGGGAGGGTGGGGAGATGCTGCCAGACGGGAACTGGCACTGCTGACCCCCGTGTGCGGGTGGGCACGGGGCTGGCAGCTCTTCCCAACCCTCAGGCACGCCTTGCCCAGGTACAGACCATGCCCTCAGCCCCCTCACCTGTGCCCCCCGAGATGCAGTCGTCCTCCTTGAGCAGAAACCCGTAGCCAGCTGGACCCTTCACCAAGTGCAGCTCCCGGGCCTTGAAGGGGAGCCAGGCAGGGTCTGCCAGGGCAGCCGTGACCCGCAGGCCCCGCAGGCGGTAGAACTCCTCCACGGCACTGGATGCCACCAGCAGTGTCACCTTGTTGCCACTCTGCTTAAGCTGGGTGGGAAGCACAGAGCGCTCGGTGATGCTCCCAGTGATGCTCCCAGCCCCATCATCCCTCACCCACTCACGCCAGGAACAGGCACCTTTCTGGTGAGCTGGGTGTGTGAGTAGCTCTTCACGCTGTCCCCGTTGAGCTCCAGGAGCCAGGAGCCTGCTGGCACCCCTGCCCTGTCCGCTGGCCCATCCTGCCTCACTGACAGCTGGAAGGTGCCCTTGGTGCCTGCAGGGAGGAGATCTGGGGTTATTCACCAGCCCGTGGGCGCAGGAGCTCAGGGAATACCCAGGCACGTGGTGAGGCAGCAGTGCCAGTGTCACACAGGGACAGAGGCTGCATCCTGGGGTGCTACATCGGGGAGGCTCCCAGTGCCAGCACCCACTGCCCATTTTACCTTCTGGCCCCGACACTGTGAAGCCAAACCCGCTCTTGTCCCTGGTGACGTGGCAGAGGCGCGGGCGGATGTCAGCGGGCAGCATCTGGGACAGGTCCCTGCCCAGGGATTTGGCAGCTTCATAGGAATCACCATCCAGCACCGCCAGCAGGACCTGGTTCCCGCTGGCCTTGATCCTCTGCACCACCTGGAAGCACCCAGGCTGTGAATCCCAGGCGGGCACCCCTGGCATGGGGTGGCATCAGGGTCATGCCACTGGCCCTGGGGTGCTCCCAGCTTACCCTCATGTGGTCCAGGTGGTCCACGAAGTGGCCATTGACCTGGAGGAGCCTGTCCCCATCCTGCAGCCCCCTGCGCTGGGCCACCCCCCCCAGCTCGATCTGCCGGATGATGTGGCCCTGGCAGCTCAGCTCCTCGTGCAGGCAGAACCCGAAGGTCTCCGTGCTGTCCTTGCTCAGGAAGTAGAAGCGGGGCTCCCCCACACCCTCAGCATCTGTGGTGGGGCACAGCCCGTGAGCAGGAGATCCTAACACGAGCCCTCTACCCCATCCTGGGCTGGGGGCTCCTTATACGTTCACCTCCCACAGCTGCCCAGCGTGAGAGGGAGCTCAGGACCCCAGCAATGCCCAGGTGCCACAGACACAGGGACACCCTGGGAGATGAGGGTGTTTATTTACCCGTGTCCTCAGTCAGCGTCAAGGCAGGGTTGTCGATCCCATCTTTGGGGTTAAATTCAAATTTTCTGAAATGATAAAGGGGCAGGAAGGGCCACGGTTAGTGCAGCATCGTGGCCTCCCCCTGCCTTCCCCAGGCTTGGGGAGCCTGTTCCTCCCAAAAAAGGGCCAGCTGAGCCACAGTTCCTCTTCCCTGGGGAAAGCCAGGAGGGGATCTCCCTCTTGGATCACCCTCCACATCTCTCCTGAGCTAACAACCCAGGGAAGAGCTTCCTGGGGCAGGTCAGCCGTGAACCACCCCACCTCAGCTGAGATGTGGCCCAGCACAGCCCAGCTGTGGGGCCAGGAGTCCCCAGAAAGCCCCCTGGCCAAGGGGAGCTCAGGACTTACATGATGGATGTCTTGTCCCCGAGCCCTGCAGAGGGAGAGGAGAGGTCAGTGCAGGAGGTGGTGGGCTGGGAGCAGACCCCATGCTCTGGGACACTCAGGGCTTGTCCATTCCCAGGCTGAGCCTGCCATGCCAGGTGAGGGGATTTGCCAAGCCCACACAGCCCCCTCAAGCCCCTCTGTTCCCTGGCACAGCTCGTCCCTTGCCCCCACCACCACTGTCCTCTTGCATTCCCAGATCCAACAGGCTCTGACTGCGCAGCCCTGCAGGATCCTGGGGGGCAAAGCAGGGCCAGACAGAAGGAGCTCAGTCCTGTGGGTTTACAGGGCTGAGCGAGGATGAGAATGGTCACCAGGAGATGGAGACAGAGGCCTTCTCTGGCACTCCTCCCCATAAAAGCCCTCCCCACATCCTCCAGCACGAGGAACCCCAAAACCAGAGAGAGGGGATTCCTCCCCAGCATCCCCACAATGTCCATCTGCATTTTCCTGCATGCCTCCAGCTCCTTCCCATGGCCCGCCCAGGCTCGGACATTGCCTTGCTCTGTGTGGAAGCAGGGCCTGGAGACAGGAGTGTGGGGAAGGGTCTCCCCAGGTGCAGCCCCACTCCCCCAGCACATACCTTCTGTTTGCTTCATGGCTGCAGGGAATGCAGGAGGGAGCAAGGTACAGGGTGAAGTGGCAGGGACGCGTCCCCGCCTCTCCCAAGACGCCCCAGGTTTAATGGTTAAACAGCCCCGACGTCTCCCCTGCCCTCCCAACCCCAGGGCACTGCCAGCCTGGGCTGGGAGCAGGGACCAACCCCCTGGGACACCCAGCTCCTGGTGTTCTGGCTTCCAGGGGAACGCACAGCGGGAAGGACCAACTGATTTGGCACAAGGAGTGGGCTGCTCCGTGCCAACCCCGTGAGAGGGAGAAGGGGCAGAGCCCTCCACTCCACCTGCTGGAGGGGCAGCTGCACCAGCAGCTCCCACATTCCTCCCCAGGAAGAGCCTGAAGAGGACATCGAGTCTTGGAAACAAAGTGGTGCACTTTAATGCTCCCAAAGGATTCACAGACGAGCCCAAGCCCTGCCCTCTGCCACTGCTGCAGCCGGGGTGCAGGGGCTGGGGCTCCACGAACCCAGGAGAACAAGTCCCGTTTGCTCCTGGCCTGGTCTCTGTACCATTCCCACACCGCAGCCTGGGGGGCTGAGCCCCACGTACCCAGCATCTTGGACAGCACCCATCCACTGAGGATCTCCATGTGGATCAGGGCACAGGGGGCTGGGGCACACCCTCCACCACTCCCTGCCTGGCTGGGGGACGGGGCAGCGCTCAGAGGGTCCCGTCCTGCAGCTTCCCCAGCATCTTCTTGACCTCGCTCTCCACCCGCAGGAACTTGGCTTTCCTCCAGGGGTTGACGGTCTGGCTGCGGCTGCTCTCCAGGTCCTGCAGGAGGAGGGCGAGGTGCTGCCGCACCCGCTCCCGGTCCCAGAAGGGCAGGTTCCTCTGCACCACGCTCAGGATGTGGGACCAGTAGTCGGAGACGTCGGTGCCCGCCGTGAGGAACACCAGAGCCCTGACGCCGTCCCGGTCCATGCGCAGGCTGTGCAGCGCCCGCTTGCCGTCCTCGCTGATGTCGTTGAAGTACAGGCTGGGAGAGGGACACACCGTGAGGGTCATGGGGGAGCACAGAGGCCGGACAGGGGCGCGGGCACCGCCGGCAGAAGGGGAGACACGCGGCGGAGCGAACTCACTGCACTTTGTCCAGCGCCTCGTGCTTTTTGGCCACCTCCACCACGCTCAGGGCGCCCGCGTCCGTCAGGGAGTTGTACCCCAGGTTGAGCTCCCGCAGGTGCCGGTTCTGGGCCAGGTGGTGGGCGATGGCCTCGGCGCCGCCGTCGCCCAGCGCCGTGTGCAGCAGGGACAGCCGGGTCAGCGAGCGGTTCCCTGCCAGCGCCTCGGCCAGGAGCTGAGCCCCCTGCTCGCCCACGGGGTTGTTGGCCAGCCTGCGGACACGGGGGGGGGGGGAAAGAGCGGGGAATGCCTCGTGGTGGGCAGCAGGGACAGTGCCATGCAGGGACACGGGGGCAGTACTCACCGCAGGCTGCTCACCACGCACTTGTCGTGCAGGAGCAGGTCACGGATCTCCTGGCAGGCGTCAGGGCCCAGGCTGTTGAGCTGCAGCCTGGGGCAGAGCAAGACACAAGGGTGGCAGGACCGAAATGGCTGTTGCCCGTGGGCTTGGCAGCCCTGCCCTCTCCATCTCCCCCAGCCCTCCCCATCACTGCCCTACTTGGGCTCCCCAAACCAGGCCATGCAAGGTTTCCTCTCCCAAAGGGAGCACACTGATCCCGCTCCGGAGCATCGGCCAGCAGAGCCAGAGCCAGCAGGAGCAGGGGAGGGGACGGGGGTGTGGGGTCTTCAGGGTGGGTGAAGGTCTGAGGAGGGATCAGGACTCCTCCAAGCCCTCCTGAGCATCTGGAGGAAGGAAGTGCGGCACAGCCCAGCTGCAGAGCCCCGTCCAACTCTGCTGAGCACGTCTCGCCACCACCTGGGCGGCAGGAAGACCTGCAGCTCCACAAACGTTCTGGAACAACTGTGGAAACACCTGCACGGCTCACACTCCTGCCTTTGGGATGCCCAGCTCCTCCCAGAGACAGCGACAAGGGGATGACGGGTGGCTCCAGGGAAGGACTCGGGTCTGCCAGGGCAGCTGGCAGCACAGCCTGTACCAGCTGCTGGGAGCTGCCCAAAAATTCCTGCGGGAGGGTGTGCTGGGACTGCAAATCCCAGCATGCCGTGCCCTAGCAAGGCTGCTCAGGGAGCGTTGCATGTTGGAAGCTGTAGTTCCCTAGGTCTGCACTGAAGATAAACAAGGGCAGGCACGCCCTGCCCTACTTTTTCCATGCCTGGGCTCCCAGTGCATCCCTGTGATGGGCAGAGCTGAGGGAGAGCCCAGCCTTTGGGCGCTGCCCAAAGGTGGTACTCACTGAAGAGCTTTGCATCGCAGCAGGACAGGGAAGAGGGTCCTCAAGCTGCTGCTGTCCAGGTTGCAGGAGGTCAGGTTGAGCTCCTCCACCTCGTGGCACGTGGTGCCCATGACAGAGGCCAGGACAGAGCACTTGAGGGGGGTCATCTTGACGGAGGCGAGGTTGACGGCGCGGAGGGAGCGCACGGCCTCGGCCGTGAAGCGCTCGTTCTGGAACTCGTGCAGGAAGAACAGGTAGTCCATCAGCTCCGAGGGGGGCAGCCCCTTGTGGCTCTTCCTGATGACCGTCTTCTTCATGGCCTTGGCGATCTCGAAGGCCGCCAGGTTCTTGATGGAGCAGCCCAGCTGCTCCAGGATGGCGCGGTTCCGGCGGGACAGGATCCCGCCCATGAAGATGGGGAAGAGCTCAAAGACCTCATCATCGGGGGCCTCGTCGGGGTGGCGCATGGGGCCCTCCACGCCCAGGATGCTGGAGTTGATCTGGTCCAGGACATCGTCGTTGTAGTAGTCCTCCTCCTTGAAGAGCTCCTCTGCCATGGTGTGGGCGATGGCGTCCCGCTCCTTCCCGCTCAGCCGGGAGAAGTAGCGGGGAAAGATCTTGAGCAGGTTGAAGAGCACGGGCAGGAAGCGCAGGGGCAGCACCTTGGAGACGATGTTCACCACCACGGCCACGTCCTCGCTCACCCTCCCGAGGACCTCCGACAGCTCCTTCCCCACCCTCTGGGCCAGGGTCTTCTTCTCGCCCAGCACCACGTAGAGGGCCGCCAGGTACTCCTGCATGGCCGGGATGGTGAACACGAAGGTGTGCTCCTTCCCTGGCTGCACGCACGGGCTGAGGAAGAAGCGGAAGACGTCGCTGCGGAAAACCTCCAGGAGGTTGAGCTCACTCTCAGTCTTCATCTCCACCTCAAAGCACTGCTGCAGGTCGTCCTCTGAGAAGCAGGTCTTGCGGTTCATCACCCCCTCGTAGGCCAGCTTGCCCACCGTCTTGGCCACGTACTTCATCATGGAGATGTTGGTGGGGTCGGTGCTGTCCAGCACCTCCCCGCTGAAGTTGAGCCTCAGGAAGCTGGTGTAGATGCCAGTGAGGGTCTGGGTGGGAGGCACCGTCCTGGTGAAGTAGAGGAAGTGCAGCGTGGTGCACACCAGCCAGCAGTAGGAGGGCAGGAAGCAGGCGGCTGTTATTTGGTTGTGGCGCTCCAAGTTCCTGGACAGCATCTCCACCAGGTTCTCCTGCTCGGCCGAGCTGCCACCCCTGCTGCCCTCCCCGCTGCAGCCAGGCTGGCTGAGGCGCATCTGGAAGTAGAGCTTCTGCAGGTTGGTGTCGGAGAAGCCGCAGATCTCGGCGTAGCGGCCCACGTACTTGGAGGGGATGCGGCGCACGGCCGACGGGCGCGTGGTGACGATGATGCTGGCCTGGAACCAGAGGGCTGGGTGAGCCTGGAGGGGCCCAGCAGGGTCCCAGGTGCATAACCCACACACAGGTGCACAACCCACACACAGGTGCACAAGGATCACCCCACCCGGTTCAAGAAGCTGCTGGGCAAAGGGCACTGGATCAAATGTGGCCCAGGCAGAGGGGATGGAAGGATTTTCCCTGTCCCCTGCTAGACATACGTGCAGTCTGGAAGACCACAGCCCAGGAGACTGCCTTCACTACCTCACCAGGCCTCCCCAAAGTTCCCACACAGACCACTCAGAAACAGCAATGTGAGGCCACCTTGGTGAGTCCCTCCAGTCCCTCCCCTCCCTGTTTGCTCCCAGCCAAGCTGCACTACAAGTGATCACCCCAACAGCCCTGCCTGTGATGCCTCAGGGCCCACACCCAGCCTTTCTCCAGCACAAAGGAGCTGGGGGGAGACACCGACCTCGGGCAGGAGGTACTTTCTCAGCAGGTTGACCACGATGGCAGAGGGAGGCACGGGCTCGTTGGGGTCACAGCACAGCTCCGTGCCAGCCAGACAGAAATCCAGGTTGAGGCGCTCCAGGCCGTTGAGGATGAAGAGCACCTTGAGGTTGGAAGCCCCCAGCACGGGCACCACGTCCCGGAGGTGCTGGTACTTCTTGGTTATGAGGCGGCGCAGGGAGATGGGGGCATTGCTGTGGGACAGGTCCTCGCAGGAGAAGGGGATGACCAGCTCGAAGCGGGGCAGGCGGCCGTGGCACCAGTCCACCACCATCTTCTTGATGAGGGTGCTCTTGCCCGTGCCCACGGTGCCGTACAGCACCACGTTCTTCACCTGCCGCCCGCAGGCGTCCGCGTCGAAGAGGTTGTGGAGGCTGATGACCTGCCTGCAGGGCTGCTGGAGCTGCTCCTGGATGGTCAGGTCAGGGGAGGGCTTCAGGATCTCCTCCAGGGAGCTCTCCCGGATCACTGGGTCCACGTGGACGGCGTCCAGAGAGAAGGAAGGGCCAAACTGCTGCTCCTCATTGGGCTGGTGGCTGAACCACGCAGACAGGCTCTTCTGGTGCTTCTTGATGGCACCTGGGAGGAGGAGGGTGCTTAACAAGACAAGGGCAGGGGGCTGGGGAAGTTGCCAACCCCAAACCACTGCAACAAGGTGGCTGCAGTGAGGGGACAGCACCTAGTTCTTGCTGACCCTCCCACTGCCCAGGGCAGCAGCTGCCCCCAGCCTGCTGTGCAGGACCCTCACCCAGCTCAGGGCTGCAAGCTCACCTGAAGAGGCCACGTTCCTCAGCTGGGACTGACTGTGGCGAGAGGAGCTGGGGTGGACAGGATTCTCCCCAGAGCCTCCCTGGTAGCCAACATAGCCCCTGCAAGAGGAGGGAGAGTGTCACGAGGAGAGCAGGGCCAGCAGCTCCCAGCCCTGCCTGGGGCAGGGTGGGCAGATCACAGGTGAGTGCCGTGGGAAGTGCTGAGTGGAGCCAGCTCACCCCTTCCTTGCCCCACACCAAGGGAGAGCACAGGGCCAGGGTAAGGGCACAGCTAGGAACCAAGGGCAGGTCAGCAAGGCAGGTGCTGTGCATCCCCAGCAAACCCACAGCAAGGCACAGGAGCGGGGCTGAAGGCAGAGCAGGCAGGGACTTGGGTGTGGGTGTTTCTCTAGGGGGAAGCAAATCATGTCTGTGCCCACAGAGCCCTGCTGGCCTCGAGGCAGCCACCTCAGCCACCCAGGCCCTGTGGCAAACAGAGACCCAGCTGTGTGGCACTGTACCTGGGGAGGGAGATGCTGCTTCCACGAAGGATCTTCCTGAAGAAGCAGCTGCCTGCAGTGCCTGAGGGGGAAGAAGAACACACAGAGTCAGGGATGGGCTTCTCCAGCCCAGCAGCACTGACCCCACCCAGTCCAAAGGCTTCACACCTTGCTGGGGTGACCCACAGACTGCAGAGCTGGGGAGGGATGTCACTGGCAGCAGGACAGAGCCAAGGGCACAGTCCCACAGGCACAGAGCCCAGCTCACCTGGCACTGAATCAGCACACGCGTGCACACCCCAGGTGCCTCTGCCCCATGACAGGGATCTCTGCATCCAGCTGCCCCAGGGCAGGCAGCTCTGGCATTGCATGGCCCGTGCCATCCTCACCTGAAAGAGACGGGGTGCCCACAGGTGGGTGAGGGGCTCTGGGGTGCTCAGCATCTGTCCCACGTGGGGCAGGGCAGGATGGGGCGGTGGGGCTGTGGTGGGGCAGTGCCCTGCCCAGCCTTGCCTGCCCCAGTACGGTCCAGTCCGGCAGAACCGGCTGTGCTGGTGCTGACTCAGACTCCCGCCCCGGCTCAGCAGGGCGATCCTCCGGGAGCACGGGCTGTGCTCACAGCCCACAACATCCTGGGAAACCGAGGCACGGCGGGGGAGGGAGAGGGCGTAAGCAAACTCCAGCAGGTAGGAAGGGACACGAACAGCGACTGCTTGGCTCAGCCCTGCCACAGCCCGGGCTTTTTACAGCGCATCCAGAGGGAGAAACTAAGGCACGGGGACAGGGCAGCACGGGGACAGGGGCAGCTCGGGGACAGGGGCAGCTCGGGGACAGGGCAGCACGGGGACAGGGGCAGCACGGGGACAGGGGCAGCACGGGGACAGGGGCAGCTCGGGGACAGGGGCAGCGGGGCTGACCTTGAACCGGGGTGTCCTGGTCTCGATGCCTTTGCAGCCGGCAGAGCCCAGAGTGTCCCGTGCCCAGCTCCCAGCCCCCTCTGCCGAGCAGAGGGCCCCACGCTTCCCCCTCTTCGCGGACCCCCTTCGGGGACCCCAGTGCCACTCCCGGCCCACGAACCCCCGCTCGCCGTGACCTCCCTCCCCGCTGCTCCCGTGCCCACGGTGGCCGAGGCCGTGGCGAGGCAGGGACACGGAGCCCGGGGCAGCGGTGGAGCCGGTGCCAAGCAGGGCTCGCAATCAGCTCCGGGTTACCTCCAGCTCGCGGTTAGCTCCGGCAGGATTCCGAGCTCACGGAGCAGAGCCCCGGTGCCGCTCACCCGCCTCCTCCCATGCCCGTCCCGGCGAGAGGCTCGGCTGCGGAGGCGGCTGCTCTGCAGCAATAACTTCCTGCAACGCCATCCCTGCCCCGTCCCGCCCCACGCCCAGCGCCTGCCAAGCTCCGCGGGAGGGCGGCCGGAGGCACAGCGGCCAGGGAAAGCGCCTGCACCCCGGACACGGGGACGGACGGAATGGGGGGGGGCTTGGGTCTTACCAGATGTGCTGCTGGGCGTTTCCTCCGCGCGCATCTGGCGGCTCCGCATCCCCGGCTGCATCCCGGCTGTGCAACTGCAGCCTGCGAGGATGGGTTCTGCTCCTGAGCAAATCAGCCGCTCGGCTGCCACCCTCTCACAGGGAGAGGGAGCAGGGAACAAAACAGCAGCCCCACCAGGAAAAGGAGCTGGAGGAAGCTGGACCTCAGCGCGGGTGGTTTTGCCTGGCTGTGTAACACACACACACACACACACAGACACAGACACAGAGACACACACACACACACACACACACACAGAGACATCTGTACCTGCCCTCTCGCTGCTTGCAGGTCAGCTCTGGTGGTGCTGAGACGAGGGACAGCTGTGTCAGTGCTGCCACATGCACCCTGCTTAATCCCTGGGTGCTGTCTTGGGGTGCTGGGGCAGAGTGGTCACACGTGGGTAACGATGCTCACACCCCAAATGCCCAGACACTGCCCCCCCCAACCCCAGGACCTGGGCACACACCTCTCCCCTCACGTGTGTCCCCCTGAAGCACTCAGAAGCACGAGACATGCAGGCACTACACTATAAATATAGGTTTTATTGATGTGTGAAATCCAACGAGTACAGCTGGCACCTCAGAAACACCGACATCAATCACAACATCTCCTCCTGCCCCAACAGCTCCTGGGACCCTCTGTGGGCACTGGTGAGTGCCAGCAGCGAGCTGGGGCCTGGCACCCCGTCCCTGCGGGGCACTTACCTGCGTGTGCAGCCCAGCCTGGAGGGCCCAGGGCCTCACCTCCACCCTGCCTGGTTCCTGCCAGGCTGCAGCTGTGGGCAGCAGTGCCCTGGTCCTGCTTCTCAGCCTCCTGCCAGCAAGGCAGAAGGACCCAGACAAACACCACCCAGACCAGCTACCACGACAGATATACCCTCCCTCAGCCTTGGAGGGGTTACCTGCAGCTTGTTTTGGCAAACTGCCCCAGGGGAAGCACAGCTCACACCTGTGGTCGTGTGTAAAGGTGGGGTTCAATGGCTGCACCTCTCTGCATGGTCCCCTCAGCCCTGTACCTCACAGGCACCCTACTGTGCAGCCCCCACTGCATGGGTGGACACGGTGAGGACTGGAAAACCACAGGGGGAAGGACACACTCAGAGATCCCAGGGCTGCCCGTGGCAGAGGGACAGGACAAATGGTGTCCACACACAGTGAGAAGGAAACACTGTTTTATTGCCTGATTTGGGAGAGGGGTGAAACCCTGGGAGAAGCCCCATCTCCTCCCTGTTCTAGCCCAGTCTCCCCTCCAGCAAACCCCAGGCGGGTGATGATGCATTTGCTCTTCTTGTGCGTGTGACAAAGGTGGCCTGGCCATGCATGGAGGTGAGTGGCATCCCCCTGCCTGCCCTGCCTGCATTCCCAGCAGCTGTGAGAGGCAGAACCTGGTGCAACTTGGGCTGAAGGGGCTGAAGCAGTTTTTGATTCCCAGGGAGCTGGAGCCACAGCTTGAACCCCCATCCTCGTCCACTCAAAGTGCATCACAAGGGAAGGCAGGGGCAGGAGAGGAGAGGAGATGTGGGGGGAGAAGCCTGCTCTCCTCCATCACACTCCTCATGATTATCCAGACGCGTTCTCCCGGGGGATTCCTGCATCCTGGAGCACCCACGGCACCGCTTCCCTGCTCTGATAAAGTGCATCCTTGCTGCTCCACCGAGGGCCCCCCTGAGCAGGACGGCTGCACCCCGTGCCCCTGCTATGCCAGGGCAGAGACAGCCCCCCTTGCCCTGCTCCTGCAGGGAGGGGACCACCCGGGCAGCAGAGGGGCAATAAAACCCAGGTGCTCAGCCCAGCCACAACAACCTGGGGGCTCAGTGCAAAAGTGCTTCTTCCCTTTGCATTTCCCTGTGCCTTCTGCCATCTCTGGGATTGTCCTGGCAGGGAGGGAAGGGGCCATGGCTCAGTTCACTCCTCAGGCAGCACTGAGGGTGCCCAGATCCCTCACTCATTGCAGCCCCTTCGTATCAACACCTCCCCGTGCCTCCTGCTGCCCTGGGGATGAGGGGTGCCTGCCCCATCACCCCCACTCCCCAGTGCCCTCACCCATCCTCCAGCTCCAGGGCTTGTCCTGGCCCTCTGCCCCGCAGTGGCCATGGACCTGCTCAGCTGGGACACCGTGACTCACCAGTGCAAGAGGCCCAGGCTGTGCTGAGCTCTCCTGGGCATCCTGGGGGAGCTCCAGCTGCCCCATCCCGGACAGGCTGGTCCCAGCAGCCACCTGAGGAGCTACCTGCCCCAACAGTCTTCTGAGCTCAGCCAGCCCATCCCAAAGCCTCGTGTTGAGCACCCCTGTGCCTGAGGGACACGGGCAGTGGCAGTCCCATGTGCCTGCTGGCAGCCCCTTTGCTCCATTCCATCACTAGCCCATCTTGTCCTGATCCTCCTGGGAGCAGCAGTGATGGCACAGGGGTGTCCAGGTGGAACCTTCTGGAAGGTGCAGGAAGCAGCAGGACACAGCACTGGGGATGGCATTGCCTCCAGTGTGTGGGAAGCAGAGCCCAAATGCCAGGAGCAGGCAGGAGCTGTGCAGAGCTGCCCCACTGACACCTCCTGCCAGCTTGGGATCCATCCTGGGAAAACCCTCAGCCCAGCCAGGCTTAACTAGTCCCTGCTCAAGAGCAGGACAGAAGCAGGGCATCAGTCCCATCAGCTCCACAGACAAGGAGGTGGAAGAAGGGTGACAGCCCACAGCCCCAGCATCCCCCTGGCTCCCTGCCCATCCATCCACCTCGTACAGAGCAGGCACAGGGACCATTCCCCACTCCACTGTGCCCCTGTGGCTGTGGGAGACTGCAGCCCCCCAGGTGGCACAGCTCCCTGCATGGGGCTGGCAGCGAAGGAAGATCCAGGAGGAATTCCCAGAGGGGAATTTTGTGAGACATAGTGATAAGTCAGGCAACACTCCCTGTGGAAGACCCCGATACCCAGCATAGAAAGGGCACCAGGGTATGTCCTGCTTCCAGACCCTCTGTGCAGGAGAGCCCTGTGGCCAAACCTCTCTGGCAGCCCTCTCTCCAGGCAGGGGAAGCTCGGCTTTGCTGAGTGCCCAGCATCAGTGTCAGGCCAGCCAGACCTTGCTGTGCAGTCCCAACATGAGCCATTGAAATCAAAGATCAGTCTCCAGGACTTTGCTGAAGTCTGGCATTTGCCCTGCAATCCCTGGCTGCTCAGAGTGCCAGCAGCAGCACCACCTCCCAGGCTGCACTTGACCCAGGGCCAGCACACCAGGGTAGGGCAGAGCTGCCTTCCCCATCCAGAAACCATCCCATGTGCGTGGGTGACCAGTGCAGCCCAGTGACACCAGTGCCAGCACACACAGAGCCTGTGCTGTGCAGCCAAGCAGCATGTGGTGTTCCCAGCACAGCAGCTCGTGCAGATGCCCCACCACCTCCGGGCTCAGCTCAGTTCCTTTGGAGAGCCAGCAGGGTGCCCCGACCTGCCTTCCCTCTGCAAGGTGTGTGGAGAGGGAGGTGACCTCGGAGGAGACACTTGCCAAGAGGGACGTTTTCCTGATACCAGTCACAAGGTTCAGAGCCCTTCCCAGTGTCCGGGTCACACCCACTGCAAACAAACTGCTCTGAGAGCTCACCTGGTTTCCAAACACTGCTGGGACTCCCTTCTGCACAGTGTCACCCTGGGAGGGAGGCTGGCACTGTGACAAGGCTGGGTGTCCCTGCCATCCCCTCCTTGCACAGCCAGTGCTGAGCGAGGCTCTTCTGCCCTGTCCTGCTGAGACAACCACAGTTGTGCTGGGAGGAGAGAGGTTGCAAGGGAAGGGCTCAGGGCCAGCTCTTCTCCTGCAGTGGAGGCTCCAGTGATGGCATAGCCGAGCCCAGCCCTGCTTTCCAGCCTCCTGGCACTGGCAGGGTGTGGCAACTTAAATCCTCCTTGCTCCATGCAAGCTCTCGAAGAGACCAGTCACTTCTCTCCACGTTGGTTGATTTGGGTCAGACCCTCTTGTCTGAGACCCCAAAGACAACAGGGACTGAACATGAGACTCCCTAAGGTCTGAGATTACTGTCCTACTCTCACAGACCCTGCCATATCCCCAGGTTTGAAGATCCCATCTCTGAGGATGGCACCAAGAGCAGAAGTCTGAGACAGAGCCCCAGGTCCTCCTCTGCCTGCTGGCTGCTGGCTCCCTTTCCCCTCTGGGGTGCAGTGGGGTTCGTGGGAAAAAAAAAAAAGGAAAAATTAAAGAAAAAAAAGAGGGAAGATTTGTGCTGAAAGAAGAAGGAGATGCAGCAACAGGAAACACTAAAGCCTTGTGCAACTTGGCCTATTGCATCTTTGGGCTCTTCTCAGCACTGACTCACGTGGTGCCAGCCAGGACGAGGAACGGGGCCATGTGCTGCACTCCCAGCCCGGGCTGTGCTGCTCTCCTCTCCTCCCAGCTCCAGCCCCTGGGTGCTGCTCCCCACTGCCTGGAGCATCCTGCTCCTCTCAGCCTTGCTGGGCACACAGCCACCTCCTTGGGAGCGTCCCTGCTGTCCCAGGGGTGACAAGAGGGGACCCAACCTCCTCCGTGGGGTCCAGCAGTTCCCAGGAGAGAGAGGGTGGCACATGCCAGGGCTGTACAAAACGTTTTGCAATGAAGAGTGTGTGTGTGGAAAGGTTAAAACAGTTCCGAGATGTCTCAAAACCCTTCTCGACTGAGCCAGGCCTGGCTGGCACCCACCGGTGCCTCTGCCACGGTCTGTGGCCTGCCAGGAGCACCGTGTCCATCCACAGAGGGTCCCTCACAGCAGGCCAGGCCCGGGAGTGGCCGTGGGGGCCCCTTTATCTCTCTGACTTGACTTTGTACCTGAGGACCAGGTAAGCCAGGAGCCGCAGGATGACGAAGAAGATGCCCAGGATGAGGAAGTCCAGGTAGAGCTTGGCCTCCTCCACGTCCAGCTCCTGCAGGATCTTGATGGGCTTTTGGAAAGGGCAGAAGTCCTCGAGGCACTCCAGGTCCTCGCGCTCCATGGCATAGATGGTGAGGATGACGCCCTCAAAGCCGTACCTAGGGCAGAGCACACCCGAGAGAGTCACCCCGGGCACCACAGGAGCCCCAGGGGAGCCCAGGACAGGGAGTTCTGGCCAGAGTGTGGGGTCCCACCTGACATAGGAGACGTAGGAGCTCCACTGCAGGTAGGTGGGGATGGTCTTGAAGCTGACAAAGAAGCCCGAGAAGAGCAGGACGGGGATGGCAGTGACGGGTCCCACAAAAGTGGCCACCTGGGGAGCAGAAGCTGGGTGTCACATCCTTGTCCAGGGGTGAACCACTCCCCCCACACCCCAAAATTGCCATGGGACTCCTTGCAAGCCTCCATGAGACAGGCAAAGCCCCGTCTGACCTGCAGGGAGGTGGAAGCAGCTCCGATGAGAAGCCCAAGGGACTGGGCCACCAGGGCCGTGGCGGTGGCCAGGGCGGAGAAGAGCAGGAAGCGCGTGGCCTCGGGGGGCTGGCCCGTCATCCAGTACACGATGCTGCAGTAGGCAATGGGGCAGATCACCTGCACAGGGGCACAGAGACCACCCTGCTGGACCCACGGGCACGCTCACCCCACACACCCTTCCTGGGGGGTGCAGGGACCCCACAAAGCCCAGCCCGGGCACGGGACAAGTGGCCGTGCAAACAGGGCACAGCAGCATCAGGGTTGTGGCTGAATCCAGCTGAAGCCTCACCTGGAAGGGCACATCTGCCATGGTCTTTGCCAGGTAATAGGCTTTCAGGCTGTACCAGTAGTTCAAGTGCTCTCTCAGGAATACAGTCATCTCCTGGGGGACTGTGTGGGAACAAGGAGTTAGCAGCCAGCAGTGTCCTGGGGGGCTCCAGCCCCACTCCCACCCATCCTGGGTGCAGGCAGGGGTGATGCTGCCCCAGCACAGAGCTCCAGGTAACCTCCTGCCTCTGCCCAAACCTTCATCAGGGAAAAAAAAAAAATCAGACACTGATTTGGGAACTTTCCTCATGGAAAAGTCAGCTTGACTGGGGGCTTTTAGGCACACTTTTTGAGGAAGTGAAAGAGAGTTAAAGTGGCTGAAAATGCAGCTTTACAGACAGTTTATCAGAGAAAAAGAAATAACCCAGCATTCCACTGAACCCAGAAGCATATCACAGCCAAACAGGGAGCAAATGCAATACACACGAGCAGAATTTTCATCCTCTCTTCTTTGTTTGATTTTTTTCCCTCCTTCTCCTGTCTTTTTTCCCCCCCTCTTGTCCAAGTCATCGGGCTGCCCCCCACGCTGCCCAGCGCTCAGCTGGAGCACCCCAAGGGCTGGGAGCAGGGCTGTGGGGCAGGAGCTCCTTACAGGTGAGGATGGTGGGCATCAGGGCAGCAAACATGAGGAAGAGCATGGAGAAGAAGAGGAAGCCGGTGTTGTTGAAGACCTTGCCCGCGTCGTTGCCGATGTGCAGGTAGAGCAGCCCAATGAGGACCCCGATGCAGATGTGGGACATGAACCTCAGGTGGGTCAGCACCTGCAGGCACAGAGGGCACAGCCTGAGCCCCCTCCAGCCCCCATTTAAATCCTTGCCTCTGCCAGCCCCAGGTGGCCAACAGGCCCCATCCCCTGAGCCCTGTCCCAGCCTGTTCTGCCCTCACCGTGTCCCTCAGGATGCAGATGAAGGTTCTCTTGAAGAGGATGCAGAACTGGGTTGAAGTGCTGGTGGCAAATGTGTGGCTCTCGATGTGATCCACGTCCTGCAAGGCCAGAGGCGAGTCAGGGATGTGGGTCAAGGGTGCTGCTAGGACAGCACCCTGGGTGGGCACCTGCAGGAGGCCCCTCTGACCCCACTCACCGTCCCACAGTGTGCTGGGCACGATGAATCTGCCTTGTCAGGGCTGCTCTTCTTCTCAGCCATGGTGCACATGCCATTCTGGACGGCACGGAACAGGACGGGGTTGAGGTCCCCGTACTCTCCTGAGGCCACCTCGATAACTGTGGGGGGACACAGGACCCCTGAGAGGTGCTGAGCCAGCCCTTGCCACCGCTTCCCCAGCCAGCACCTGACGGGTAGGGCGCAGGCATCTCCCCTGGGCAACCTGGAGGCATCTCCCCTGCCCCTGGGCAGCCCCCAGGGCTTGGGCTCTGGGTTTGGACCTTGCCACCCTCTGCAGCCCCAGCTGGGGCAGGGGCACTCACTGAAGTCAGCGGGGTTGTGGTATGTGGGGCAGTGGAGGCCGAGACCCTTCAGGTAGGGGATGAGGTTGGTCACGATGCCTTTGAAGATGCACTGGCCCTGGCTCAGGATGTACAGCTGCAAGAGAAAGCCAAGAATATGGCAGGTGAGGAGCAGCCAGAGCACTGTCACCTGCTCCCACCCACCTCCCTACCCTGGGGTGTCACAGGGCACCTTTGCCAGACCCCTGTGTGCCACACAAACCCCAGGTCAAATGCCTACAGCCCCTCCCTCCCATGGCCTCTCTCCTGGCCCTTAGGGCCAGAGGGACCCCCTGAAGATCCCTGTGTCCCATCCCAGCCCAAACCTTGTCGAACATCTCAAAGAGCTTGGCGCTGGGCTGGTGGATGGTGCAGATGATGGTGCGCCCACCCTGAGCCAGGGAGCGCATCAGGGACACCACCTGGAAGCAGGAGGCACTGTCCAGGCCACTGTGGGCACGCAGGAAGGGGCAGAGAGGAGAGAGCAGAGAGAGAGAAGGACAGAGTTGAGAGGAGGAGTAGTACATCCTAAAGATGCCCCTGCTTGTGGGCACCCTCCTCTCAGATCAGTGGAGAGGAGCATCAGCCCCAGCCCTCTTGGAGCCCCTGGGCACAGTCCCACCCCACCCTCAGGTGGGCACTGGAGGGTACTGGCCACCCCAGTGCCCCTGGCAGGGGAAGCCCAGCTGAGCAGTGCTGGGGAGCCCCAGCCCCCCTGTTCTCACCTCGTGGGTTCATCGAAGAACATGACAGGGGGGTTGTTGACCAGCTCCAGGGCGATGGCCAGGCGCTTGCGCTGCCCCCCCGACAGGGAGATGGTGCGGGTGTACGAGCACTCCAGCAGCCCCAGGGCTGTCAGGATCTCATTCACCTGTGAGACAGCCCATGGTGAATGAGGCTTTCATGGACTTTCATCCCATCCCTGCCATCTCCCTTCGCTGGGAGCCCCTCGGTCCCCTCAGGGACCCGCTGTCTCCACCCTGGGGAGAGGTGAGGGGGCTCTGGGCCCACCCTCCTCTGCACTTACCAGCTCCTTCTTCACCTCCTGCTTCTCGCTCAGCTTCAGGTTAGCAGAGACCTGCAGGGAGAAGAGGGGGAGGGAGACACAACTGTCAGATGCAGGGAACAGATCCAGCAGCACTGTGGCCCAGCCCTGCCCAGCCAAGATCCCAGAGCAGCAGCTCGGGGTGAAGGCAGCAAGAACAGCAGGATTCTGTTCCCGCATCCCAGACAGCCCTTGGAAATGCCTGATGTCAGCCTGGGCTCAGTGCCCGAGGACGCAGCCCAGAGGTGCCCAGAGAGCCCAGCAGGCTCCTGCCTGGCCTGGCTCACCATCATGGCCTCGAGCACGGTGAGGTGTGGCAGCAGCATGTCGTCCTGCATGATGTAACAGGACATCTTGCGGAACGTGCGCAGGTCCCGCGGCCGCCCGTTCACCAGGATCTGCCCCTTCATGCCAGTCTCCCTGCAGGAAAGGAGGTGTGAGGGACTGCAGCACAGGACCCCCAGCCCTGCACCCCCAGCCCTCCCCAGCCTCACCTGTAGCCAGCCAGGATGTTCATGAGGGTGGACTTCCCGGCGCCCGAGGGGCCCATGATCCCGATGAGCTCCCGCTGGCAGAACTTCCCTGACAGGCATTTTAGGAGAGTCTTGTACCCTGGAGGGAGAGAGCAGCAGGGGGTTGGATTCACAGGGCAGCAGGGCTACAGGGAATGCGATGCCATCCTGGCATCTGGGGACCTCAGGGTTTCCATGTGCTGGTGTCGGGGGAACTCAGGTTTTCCATGTGCCGTGCCAGGGGCTGCATGTGCCTGGGGCCCGTCTCCATCAGCGTCCCCAGGGCTATGGCCACAGCAGGATCACCTCCAGCACGATCCCTGACCCTGGGCCTTGGCTGATCCCACTGGTTTCCAGTGCTGAAGAAGCTCATGACCTGGATCACAGCAAAGACCAGGGAAATCCCTGGGTCAGGTCACAGAGCTGCTAAGGAGGATTACCAGGCTGTGACATCGGTCCTGGGCATGTCTTCATATCCCAATCCCTGGGGCCAGGGAGAGAGGCATGGGGAGGAGCAGGGCAGCACAGGGCAGGCAGAGTCCCCAATCCTGCTGGAAACTCTTGCCTTCATTGGCATTCACACTGTGCCGCCCGGCAGCAGCCACTGCTAATCAGACCTGGAATTATCTCCGCTTTAAACGCAGCTGATTAGCATTTTCTGGCAGAAGGAACATGATGTGTCGGGAACAGGGAACAAGCACAGCCTCGGGCTCTCAGGAGCTGCCCCCAAAATGCAGTCCTGGCCAGGAGAGCAACGGGATACAGGATACAGGGTGTTGTGTTGGGAGCACGGCCCGAGCTTGAGCATCTCCCTAAGGGAAACACGCCCCCTCCGCGCCCCACGGGGGCAGGTGGTGTGGGACGGGGGCAATAAATCCACCTCCCATCACGGTCCCACCACACTGTGGGGAGCCCCTCTGGCTTGTCCGTGCCCAGGATAGGGGGGTGTTGGGCAGGGTGCCCAGCACCAGCATCCCCAGTTGCTCCTCTGCACCCCTCGGAGCTGGCACCCCGCGCACGGCAGCGGGTCCCGCTGGCAGAGGGGCAGCGAGGGGAGGGCGGGGGGCTGTGCAGGGTGGCAGCAGAGCCCAGCGTGCCCGGCAGCCCCCCCGGGCACCACGCACGGCCCCGCACCGCGCATGCTGCTCACGTCGGCGCCACTGCAGCTTGCGCAGCGGTTACTCGCGTTCATTGACTGCCAGTAACCTCCTTCCTCAGCTCAGCGGGGCAGCCGGAGCTGGGGGCTGTGGACAAAGGCACCGCGAGCCCCCCCGCCGGCTCCTCCGGCTCTGCCTGGCCTGGCGGAGAAGAGCGGCCCTCCCACCGGGGGACCCCGGTACCCCTCGGCATCTCCTAGGGGGTCCAGCTTCCCGAGCTTTTCCCCCTCCCTCCCTGCAAGGCAAGCAGCCGGTCCCCTCCCCGGGAGCTACAGCACAACCCACGGCTGAGCCGCGGCTCCCCCCGGGATGTTTCCTCAGCATCCCAAATAAACAGGCGGGCAGCATCCTCTGGGATGTTGGGGCTGGTCCCCACATCTCTCAGTGCCTCAGTTTCCCGAGCTGCACAGCCTGGTTTGGGGTCGGGGTCAGAGGCTCCACCCAGCACTCCTGGCTGGCAGGGCACCTCTCTGGGCAGCGCTGTGACCTCGATCCCCGCTCATCCCTGCCTGCCTTCTGGAGATCAGCTCCCCCTCCATCTTATCGGGCTGCCTGATTGGCATCCCATTAACCGAGAGCGCTAATTAAAGCAGACTACCACCCACCAGCCGCCATCTGCCTCCCCTCTCCCCTCCCTGAGCTCTCGGCCAGAGTCACACACAGCAAAGGGAACCGTGGCCTCAGCTGCACAGGGAACCACTGGAGAGGAAATCCCTGCAAACCACACGTCCTCCTTGCCAGGCTCTGAGCTGGGGCACCCCCAGGGTCTCCTGCTGCCAGCACATCCCACACAGCCATCATACCCCAAACAGCAGTGCTGGGGAAACCCAGCCACCCTGGCTGCCCCAGCATCTCTGCCCTGTCTCTCTCCCCACATAGCCCCAGCCAGAGGTTTCCCTGGAATGCGCTGTGCTTTCCTCCTGCATTGCACAGCAACTGCTGTGGGACACGAAGCCTTCCCTCCTCCCACGGGCACCCAGCACCAACAGCCAGACACAGCAGGGCTGCAAACAGCCCCTGGCACTCGGACAGAGCAGGGTGAGATCATGGCATGCACAACAGGAGCGGGGTGTCCCTGCCCTGCCCTTCCCCACCCGCCAGCTCCCACCTCTCTTCCTCCACCAGGATCCTTCCCGCACGGAGTAGGACAGGTCGATGAACTCGATGTTGACGGCCGAGCGCTTCGGGAGGTGGGAGAACCTCTGGGCCTCCGTGATGTGGTTCTCCACCTTCTTCAAGTGGGTGGTGAGGAGCGGGGCGTCCGGGGGGCTGGCGTGGCACACCGTGTCCTCCAGAGCGATGGAGACGCAGGCGGGATCCATGCCCTTCTCCGCCATCCTGCCGCTCTGTGGGAAGCGCACAGGGATGGGCTCGCAGCGGGCTGCCTCTCTCAGGGACTGCAGGGACCAGCCCACAGCAAGTCCTCTCTCACCCTTCCCTGCTGGCTCCAGGCCTCACTGCCCCCCCTGCCCTGTGATGCGCTGCCCAGCTGGGTCCAGCACCCACATCTGGATGGGAGGATGGACCCGGACAGGGCGGCTGAGCCTCTGCACTGAGGGGCTCACGGGGAGCAGCTGATCAGCTCCACAGTCAATAATTGATGCACCTCCTGCGGCTGGTCCGGCTCTGGCAGCAGAGCTGGCAGCGTGCTCAGCTCTGCCAGCCCCGGGGCTGCTGGGCTCCCTGCCCCAGTCCTGTCTGTCACAGGGTAGGAGGTGGGAGAGCTGATGTTCTGCCCTACGCCTGCATGTCCCCAAAGGCTCACCAGGAACTGCCCCTGCCTGGCCTGGCCTGAGGGAACACAGGCATGAAATCCTAAGCAAGCTGACTGTTCCAGCTGTTTTCTTGGACAAAGCCTGCTGTGCCTCACCCAGGCTCCTGGGGCACACCAGTCCTGGACAGACTAGACCCCAGCCCGGGGTCCTCGTGGGCTTGCTGGAATAGTCTTAACAGAACAGGAAGGGGGCCCTACTATTGCCAGACCTTCTCTGCCTCCCTCAGGTCATCATTTCACCTCCCTGGCTCTTTCCAGCACAGCCTCAGAGAGCAGGCCAGCACTAACTGGGGCCATGACGCTGACCCCCACATCTGCCCGAAATCCTCCTGCCTGCAGTCCTCCCCTGGCCGGCTGCAGCACAGCCCAGCTCCTCGTGTCTCCGCTTGGCTTGGGGGCTCTGCGGTGCTGGGGGGATGCAGGGCCAGGCAGGGGGGGGAACGCACTAACCTCGGGTCTCAGAGCCTGGGAGGGGGTCGGGGATCCCTGCAGCAGCAGGAAAAGGAGCCTGGGCTGTGCCCAGCGCCCACCTCACCTCCCAGGCTGGGGTCCCCCCGCCTCGCTAACCTACATCCAGCCGGGGCTGCGGGCAGTGCCTCGCTGCGGCGGGAGCGGCGAGGGGCAGCGGGATGGCTGGGAGCTGCGGGAGAGCCCCCAGCCCAGCCCCCGCTGCGGGCTGAGCCCTTCCAGGACTGGAGGGGAGCCAGCCCAGCCCCGGGGAGGGAGAGGTGGGCAGGAGGGGTGGGGGTTCCCAGCATCCACGGGGTGCGAGAACGCGGGGTTCAGGGGGGGCAGCGGGCACGGAGCGCCCTCGGGCTCACCTTGACTCCTCCGGCTGGGCGTTCACGGAGCGCTAAACCCCGCAAGCGGCTCTGCGCGGCTTAGCCCAGCCCCGAGGCGCGGGGTGGGGACGGGAAGGCTTTGCCGAGGATGCTCTTCCTTCTCTCCATCCCCGCTCCCCGCCGGCCCCCTCCATCCCCTGCCCCCCCGGCCCGGGGAGGGGTCCCGGCTCTCCCGCAGCCTCACCTGGAAGGGTGCGGGTGCGGGCGCGGCGGCTCCGCTCCCGCAGCGCCCCCGCCTCGCCTCCTCCTCCTCCGCAGACAAAGGGGCGATGTCCGGGGGGCCCGGCCGGGCGGGGTGGGGGGCTCGGTTCGGCTCGGCGGGCGGTTCTCAGCAGCGACAGCCGCGCTGGGCGCTGCCCGGGGTCCCTGGCCGGGCTCTCCTCCCCATCCCTCCGCGGGGCTGGGCGGGCGGGGCGGGCGGGGGTCGCCCCGGCCCTGCAGTGGCTAGCTGCACCCCCGCAGTGGCTAGCAGAGGCCCCGCAGTGGCCAGCAGCCCCCGCTGCTCGGGGGTGCCCCTCTCCGCCAGCCCCGTTCCCGGTGTTGCCGGGCGGGGAGCGGGATGGGCGGCGGGCTGGATGGATGGATGGATGGATGGGCTGCCCGGGCGGGCAGCGCTGCCAGGCAGCGAAAAAATCCTCTTAAAGGGACCGACTCTATTTCCTCTGCCTGCCTGCCGGCAGGCCCTAAGCATCTCCGGAGCACACGCCTGGGCTTTGCCAGCCCTGTCTCCGCACCCCCCTGCTCCCGTTCGCATCTGGGACACCCCCCCCGCAGTTCCTCCACTGCCACCTCAGCCCAAAACCCACTGAACGAGCCCCAAAACTCCCTGAGTGAGCCCAACACCCCCTAAACCCACTCCTGCCCCTGCTCTGCCCTGCACTGACCCCCGTGCAGCCACCCCTGGGTGAAACCAGGGCTGCCACACAGAGCATTGCCTGGGAAACCCACCCCAGGCACCCGGAGCTGGGGCTGGTGGGGTGAAAACTGGCCACAAAGGGTCTTGATATGGGGTTGGCTCCCCAGGGCTTTTTCCCCAGCACACCCTCCCCTGTGCAGCTCATCCTGCAGGATTTGCCATCCCCCTGCACCTCCACCGTGCCTGGCTCCATCCTCACTGTTACTCACACCTCTCTCCCACCACAGCACTTAAGCACGAAAGACATATGGAAATGAGTGGCACTAACAAGAGTATTAATTAAAAAACCATCTGTTGAGCCAAGGAGAGCTTCCCCCCTCCCATAGCCAGCCTTGGGCTGGGACACAGCTCAGGGCAGAGGTTTGGCCCCCTGGCAGAGCACAATCAAGTCAGGGGAGGCCATGGGGCAAAGCAGCCCATGGGCTGGGCCAGGGGAGGGCATGAGGAGGTCCCCATGGAGCCAAGCTCTGCACAGAGGTCTTGAGTCATCTCCTCATGGAGCAAAAGGCATGTGGTACTCACCCAGTTCACTCTGCCTCCCACCCCCAGGCTACTCACCATTAGCAGGTCTCAGCCCAGGCCCCCTCTGTGCGGTGCCAAACAGCCCTGCTGCCCTGCAGGTGGGCACAAGGTGGGCCTGGAAGGGACCTCCTTGATGCTAATCCCCTTCCTGCTCAGCTGCATGAGTCAGGGCTGGGAGATCCTGAGCCCAGGCTGGTGGCCATGCAGCAACCAGAATCTGCTGCAGCATCCTGCTGGGGAGTCATTTCAAGGTGGAAGGAAGCAGGGATGGAGTCCAGTGCCAAGCCAGGCTTGGTGGGCAGTGCCATGGGCACATTCAGCATCCCTCTGGTCTCCAGCTAGGACCTTCCTACAGTGGCTGTGAGTGTGTCCCCATGGTGGCTCACACACTTCCAGGACAGTGGCAGTGGCAGAGGGAGCCTGTCCTGGTTCTGTCATGGATGTTCAGGGCTCCCGGGACAGAGCAGGGAGCAGAACCTCTGTGCATGATGGGAAAACCTGGGTGGTTTCCTGTAAATATATTTTGAATTACCCATGGCAGTGCTGCTAGTCCTCCAGCTCCCCCAGCAATGCCATCACATGTGCTCCAGACCACCTCCTCCTTCCCTGGGGGAATAAAAACTCTGGCTTTTCCACTGCTGCTTCCTAGGGAAGTCAGGGCAATCCTCTGGGAGCACAAGGCTGTTCCTGGCTGGAACCAAATGTCTCTTGGTGGCCCCTGGGGAAAGGGGCTCTCAGGGTAGGACCAGTGACCCCCTGGAAGGAGCCCAGCAGTCAGTGTGTGGAGCTGCCCACGGGAAAGATTTTTGCACCTGGGAGGTGAAACCTTTCCTCACAGTTGTCTGTGCTGGCCCCAGTGCTCCCAGGGCAGTTTTGACCCACTTGATTCCTCAGCAATGGGTGCTGCAGCCCTGGCCAGGCTGCTCTGCAGATCCCACACTCCAGCTCTGCCTGAGGGCTGCAGCAAACACAGAGGGCAGATCTACCCCTGGCCTGTGTGCAGGGAATCCCTGGCACATGGAGAAATCCCAGCCTGCAGCACTGATGGGACAGATCCTCCTGCTGCAGGCACATGCACACGTGCTGCCTCCTCCCTAAAAGGGGATTTGAGTGTCCCCCGCCCCTGGAGAGCCCTGGAATGGGGCCAGACAGCAAGGCAGCCCTGCAAGAGCGAGTCCAGAACATCTCTTCTCCTCTCAGACGGCAGCCTTGGGATGGATGGAGCTTATGGAAGCAATGGAGACACGTGGTGGAGGGAACAGACACCCAGGGTGGAAGCCTCCCTCAGCGCGGGGCCACAGCCCTGGATGGCCCAGCTCTAGCTGGAGGAACCTGCGAGGGGAGCAAAGGCAGCAGATCCTGAGCTGTTTGCAGCCCCCAGGAGTCAGTGCCAACCCTTCCCGCAGAGCAGCGGCCCCAGGGCAGGGCTGGCACCGCCGGCACTCACCGCAGGGCACGTGGCAGTCGCACTCGCAGATGTCACAGCGCTGGAACCAGCGCGCCCAGCCCGACTGCTTGGTCACACAGGACGAGATCTTGATGCAGCCGCGGTTCAGGGAGGCCCCCAGGTGGGCCTGGGAGCTGCAGGACGACGAGCACTTCCCGGTGATGTCCCGCTCGCTGATCTCGATCCGACCCCGCAGGCAGATCCCTGCGGGAGCAGGGACGGGGCGCGTCAAAGGGTGCCCACCGCGGGGCACTTTCCCGGGGGAAAGGGGGGCCGGGGGCACTCCTGCAGCCCCATCCCCGTGCGGGCAGGGGGCTCGGCGTGCCCCCCGCTGTACTCACGGAGGCAGGAGGGCTTGGGGGTCCAGCGGCCGTCGGACTGGCAGGCGCTGACCGGGTCCCCCAGCAGCAGGAAGCCGGGCCGGCAGCTGTAGCGCACCACGGAGCCCACCCACCAGTCGTTCCCGTGCACCACCGAGTTGAAATCCGCCTCGGGCCGCCCGCAGTTCACTGCCAACACGGAGGGTCCCGTCTGCCACCACCCTGTGCAACCGGCAGCCCCAGGGGTGCCCCAGGCAGGGCTGCGGGTCCCGGATGGGGACCAGGGGCTGGGCAGGATCTGTGTCCCCACGTGGCCCCAGGGCCAGGCTGCTGGAGGGACTCACACACGTGTGTGTGTGTGGCACAAACCCTGCCCTCCTCAGGGTGCCCGTGCCGAGCCCTGCAGCAGCCCCAGGACCCCCACCCCGCTCTTCCCACTTTGGTTTTACCTCTGCAGAAGGATTTGTAGCCCAGCCAGCAGCAGCTGCCGTTCCCACACTGGCTCCTCTTCAGCTCCTTGTGCTTCCCCTTGCAGCCCCCCATGCAGATGGGGGCTGTGCCAGACCAGTAGGTATCCAGGTCTTCTGGTGCCACTGAGAGCAAGGCTGGGGGGTGAGGACCACCATTCCCACCAGCTCCCCAGCCCTCGGGGTCCCACAGGGAGGTGTTTGAGCCCACCAAAACTCCTCTCAGCCCACCCCCACCCCTCACTGTGGTGAGTGTCCTCACTCCCAGACCCCAGCTCCCGCTTCCCCTGTGCCAAGCCCCAGCACAGAGGTGTGGTAGAAGTCTTGCCCTTACTGGGAAAGACTGGTCCAGCAGCTCTGGGGCACCCTGCAAGCCCCTCATCCCCCCAAAAACGCCCTGTTACCTTCTGGGTCCTCGCAGGAGACCAGCATGGCCAGCATGGCGAGGAAGAGGAGGCCCAGTGCCATGGTGCACACTCTGCTCTCCTCCCCTCGCCCCTCAGACCACAGACCCCCCTCTCTGCTCGCCCAGGAGAAAGTGAACTTGGTTTTCCATACACACACACACAGGACAGGGGATGCTGTAGGACATGGGGGAAGGGAGGAGACATTCCCTCTAATGCCAATCCTCTCCCCAGCAGATAATCTCTGGCAGATTTACCCTGCCTGGACCCGGTGTTTAAAGGGACAACTCCCAGGCACCACAGCCTCTCCTCCACTCCCAACACCCACCACTCCATCCAACATAATGCAGGCACAGCCCTGGCTCTGGCAGGACGTTGGAATGAGGGCCAAGGCTGGGAGTGCTGCGAAGGCAAACCTGGCACAGGGCCCTTCTCTCGAAGGTATCCTTGGCCCAGCTCTGCCAAGGACCAGGGAGCAGGGAAGGGAAGGCTGGGCAAGGCCTGAACCTTGCATTCCAAGCCCAGGGATGCTCTGCCTGGATCTAGGAGCATCCTCTGGCCTTCTGTGCTGCCAGGGCTGCTGGGACACCCCCTGAGCACCAGGTGCCCAGTACATGGCCCTACTTGTGTTCCACTGCCCCACACCCCTGGAGAGCACAGTTTTGGGGTGCAGGGGTGCACATGGCCCTTCACACACGGATCCAGCCCCAGGACACCTTCAGGCAGCTCTGCCCACTTCATCCCTGCTCCATACCCAGCCCCTGGATGGCACCTTGCACAGCTCAGTGCCCCTCACCCAGGGCTGCTCATCACTGCCCCACCCCAAGGGCACAGCCACCAAACCACAGCCAGTGGGTGCAACTGGAAAGTGAGCAGATGGCCAAGGGTTTAGGATAAAGGGATTTCCTCCATTAAACTGGAATTCCAACAGCTTTTGCTCAAGCTGCTTGAGGAAGGAGCAAGGGGAAAAAGTCAGCATCCAGTAAGGTGCCTCCCTGCCTCCACCTGGGCTCAGCACTTCCACACAGGGTAGGGAGGGCACAAAGGTCACCTCAGGGACCCCAAATTCACACTGTCCTTGTCCAGTCACTCGACAAAGGACAAGCTGGCTCTGCTCACAAATCCAGGCTACCCCCAGTATTCAAAAAAGGCCAGAGCAGGCAGCAGACAGCCCTGGAGGAGGCAGCAAAAATCAAACCCACAGCAGGAACGGGAGTGCCAGAGCTAAACCTGGCCTTCCAGTGCCACCTCTGGGGACATGGAGCAGCACACTTCAGTGCCAGCTGCAGGGTTTCAGGAGATCCTGGCAGCTCTTCAGTGCCCACCTCCCACACTGCAGGCTCAGGGTACCCCAGTGTCACCTCCTCACCCCACAGCTGGCAGGGATGGGGCTGGAACACACACCAGACACTGCTCAGCCTGGCAGCCTGATCTTTATTCGTCGTGCCAAGGTACACTTTGCCCAACCAGGAGCCCAAACCCCAATGTGGGGAGGAAACCCAGGGAATGTCAAAAGCAGAAGGGAAGCTCCCCAGTGTCCCAGTGCTGCAGTGGCCTGCAAGGGACAGCACCTCCAGCCCTCTCCTCCCAGATGCTCATGGGATCAGGGGTGCCAACCAGGAGAGCTGATGTGCAGGAACGTGCTGATGAAGGCACTGCCATCCCCTGGAGAAACTCTGGATGGGGAAGGACACTGCTAAAGGCCACACATCTCCCCAAAGAGGCTTCAGCACCAGTGTCTGCTCCACACACCATCCAACCTGGAAAGGTCCTGGCTGAGGAACAGGCTCAGCAAGGGACCACATCACCCATGAGTTACCCGGGCCAGGCCTAGGCCAAACCTCCTGGGAGGGTGGGAGAGGCTTGCTAGTCCCTAATCTCCAAGAGGGGGAGACAGACAGCCCTTCCCAGCTCACATCCCTTGATCCACAGCTGAGAGACCCGTCCTTCCCCTCTGCCCATGCTGCCCAGAACCAGCAGCCAGCCAGGCTGGGGCAGCACAGGGTGAAGACAAGCCCAGGCCTCTCCCCCAGGCACCCCCCAACCTCCCCCACCAGCACATCCCACGGAGGCCCAAGTTTTCCACACACACAGAGGCCTGGGGGCACCTCACACGATCTGGATGCCCAGCTCCTCTGCTGTCTTCTGCAGCCTGTCCATGACATTCTCCTCCAGCTCCACAGCCAGCCCTGCAGGGGCTGTCCCCTGCTCCTCTGGGGCCGTGCTGGCCATCACATAATACACAGTCTCGCTCTCCCCGTGCTCGTTGGTCCTGTTCACCACCCGGATGATGGGGCTGCTGGGGGTGCTGGGCTCTTGCTCTGAGGACAAAGCAGGCCCTGGGAAGGTGCTGGGCTCTTGCTCTGATGACAGTGCAGCTCCCTGGAAGGTGCTGGGCTGTGCTGGCTCAGGGCTGCCAGCAGAGCACGGGGCCGGGCACAGCTCAGAGCTCCTGTTCTCCTCTGCCAGGGGAGCGTCTGCTGGGGGCTCCAGGATGATGCCCTGCAGGTTGCCCTCCCCCTCAGGCAGCACCACGCACTCAGCTGGGCCCTCGAGGGCCTCCCCACGCTTCTCCCTGTCCTTCAGGAGCTGCTCTGTGAGCTCCACGCTCTCGTAACGCACCAGCTGCAGCCGCATGTAGCCGTCCTCGTGCTCCCTGTACCTGGGACACACAGGCAAGGGGAGGGACAGTCACACTCCCCTTCCCAGGAGACAGGAACAACCAAGGAAGGGGGATTCTAGGTTTCAAAGCCCTGTGCTGCATAGATAATACTGTGCAAGTAAGATAAAAAGCCTAAACCCACACCCACGTGGCAGCTCCCAAGCTTCGTGCCACAAACCTTGATCATCCCCCCAGCCCATCTCCCCCCACCACTCTGCTTCACTGGGAGCATTTGAAGTCCATCCTCTTCCCCTCCCAGCTCTGGAAACCCTCTGCAGTTTCCTAGGGAGGATGCAGCAGAGGTATCTGCCAAGGGATTGACCTGCTGCAGCTCTCTCTAGAGGGGCACAGCTGGAGCTGCCCCGGCCAAGCTCAGGAGTGTCCCACTGCTGCCCTTGCCCCAGATCTCTGACCCAGTGCTGGAGCTGCCTCCCAGTACTCCCCTGTCACTGTGCCAGATCCCACTGAATGTTTACTGCCCAGACACTGGGCAAAGGGTCTTGAGCACACTACAAACACCAGAGCCCGAGCACCGCCAGGTCTGTGCTGCAGCAGGACACAGAATGCAGCCCCAGCCGTCCCCTGCCCTGGAGAGGAGGCAGAGAGGAGCTCAGCACAGGCAGTACCTGAAGCGGGGGTGCCCCGAGGGCCACTTGAACTGGTGCTTCTTCCTGAGGTGCACAGTGAGGTTGTTCCCACGTGTGAAGCACTTGTCACACACGTGGCACTTGTACCGGGGCTCCGAGTCACCCTGGGGGGGGGCACAGAGAGGGGCGTGAGCACCACGGCATGGAAGGGGGAATCAGCTTCTCTGGGAAGACTGACACAGGGCAACAGGAGCAACGCAAGCCCTGCTGCCTTCCCACCTCGTGGACTTTCCTGTAGTGCAGCTTGATGGAGCAGAGGGACCGTGCAGAGAAGCTGCAGGCCTCGAACTCGCAGCGATACGCCGGCTCCTTGCTGTGCGTGTCCAGGTGCTTCCTCAGATCAATGAGGTTCTTGCAGCTGGAAGGCAAGGGGGAGGGAACAGAGCTGTGAACGTGGCAGCACATGCACACACATCTGCCTCTGGGAGCAGGGAAAGCCCTGGCCCTCACCTGTAGTCACAGTAGTCACACTTGAAGGGCCGCTCCTCGCTGTGCCGGAAGCGAATGTGGTTGCGCAGGGAGGAGGGCAGGGGGCACGTCATGTCACACAGAGGGCACTTGTAGTGGTTCACTGTGCCAAGGACAGGGGGAAACGTGACCCCAAAGCAGGGCAGAGCACTCACTCCTCAGGGGCTCAGCTGGGAGAAGGGGCCTTTACTCACCGTGGTTCCTCATGTGGTCGCGGAGCAGCCTCTCCGTGGCAAACCTCTTGGAGCAGTGGGAACACTGGAACCTCTGCTCTGGGACAGGGAGGAAGGGGAGGGGGTGGTGAGAAAGGAGATCAGAGCAGAGAGAACAGCACAAAGAGCAGTGAGTGAGAAATAGAGGTGGTTACAGGGGAGCTGGAAACCCTTCTCTGCAGGCAGACACAGCACACACTCGCTACAAAGCCAAATAAAAAAAAAAAAACCAAAACAACACTTGCAAAGACCAAAAGCACAGCCTCCCACTGCAGAAACTGGGGAGAAACCATCACACACACTGTCACACAGGGAACTGAGCCAGCAAATCCCAGTGCTGCTGCCTGGGACTCTGCAGGAGGAACAGTTCTGGCTGAACAGTGTGAGCCCTCCAACCTTGCCTCTGCCAGAGGACACTTCTCAGAAGACACAGGCTGTGCCAGGGGAGGTTCAGGTTGGACATCAGGAAGAATTTCTTCCTGGAAAGGGTGGTCAGGCATTGGAAGGGGCTGCCCAGGGAGGTTTGGAGTTCCCATCCCTGGAGGTGTCCAAGGAATGACTGGGCTGGGTGGCAAGGTGGGCATCGGGCACAGGTTGGACTGGATGACTTTGGAGGTCTCTTCCCAAACATCCCAGCCCCAGGAATCCCCCCCTGCCCCCTCCCTGCCCCCTGGCTTACGGTCCAGGGCGGTCTGACGGCGGATGTGGTCGAAGAACTTGGTGTTGTTGGCAAACATCCCCCCACAGGTGGGACAGGCCACCACCTTCTCCTGCGTGTGGCTGCGCAGGTGCTCCCGCAGTTTGCAGCGGCCCTTGAAGCTGCAGTCACAGTCTGGGCACAAACAACAGCACAGTGAGACCCCTCACAGCTGGGCCACGACACACAGCCTGACTGATTACCAGCCTTCTTCCTTCTCTTTGGGGCAGCAAGGCCCCAAAAAAGCCCAGGGAGCAGGGGCACAGCAGGGTGAGGTTGCTGGTGTGCAACTGGCACAAGCCCTACCAGCAGTTGAGGCAACTGCACAAACACAGGGGGAAATTACAGATAAAAATAAACTCCTGCCTTTTTCTTCTAGGGACTAATTAAATATTAATGAGAAGTCCGTTGTCAAGCACTCAGCTGGATGCCCTGAAGCAAATCCTACAGGACACTTCCCTGTCAGGACCACAGACACACATATTTTTGAAGGTCCAGGGGCTCCCTGAAACCCTCCCAGGGAGCAGAGAGCTCTCCTGTGCCACATTTGCAACCCAGCCCCGTGCAAAGCCCCTCTGGAGAGGCCCTGGAGCCACACACAAACCTTTCCAGCCACAGAGCACCACGTGGTTCTCCTTCCCTGCTGCCTTGTACTCAGAGCAGAAGCTGTGATCCTCCACGTGCCGGTAGAACCACTCGGGGTTATCAAAGGATCTCTGGGGAGGAAGGACAGAAAAAACAGGGTCAAAAAAAAGAGATCAGCACAAGCTCAGGTGCTTTCACTCAGGCCCCAGCAGAGCCAGCAGGTCGGGGTGCAGGGCAGCAGCAGCTCTCCCTCCCTCGGTTAGACCAAGCCCCCTGTTCTCACCTCACAGTACTCCCAGAGGCACAGGAAGTTCTCCTGGATCTCAGGGATGATGTTCCTGCTCTGGAAGTCCAGCTGGCAGTGGCTGACGTCCCCCTGGCTCTGCAGGGCCCGCAGCCCCCACTGCTTGAGCTTGGTGTGGTAGCAGTGGAAGTAGACGTGGCGCACGAGGTCGGAGGGGCTCTCCGGGGAGCAGAACCCACAGTCCTGCCACAGGCACGTGTACTCCTCTGCAACACACAGAACACACACAGCCTGAATCACAGGATCATCAGCCAGGCTGGGAAAGACCTCTGAGATCACCCAGTCCACTGGTCAGGGGGAAACCCTCCGGGGGAAAAAACGCCACGGGGGTTTTGGTGAGATCCGACTCGCTGCCTCCCCACCTGAGCACACACAGCCTTTGCCAGCTGCTGCTCTTGGTATTTTTCACTTCCTCTGAAGGAAAAGAGTAACCACACTTCAAAAAAGCCCAGCAGCCTCCCCTGGGAAGGCAGGTCACGTGACAGGCCAAATTATCTCCAAGCCAATGCTGGGGGAAGCAAAATGCAACAGGCAGCACTGCTCTGCTCAGGGAGGGGAGGAGGAAGGAGGCCAGAAACCTTCTCTTCTCGTGGAATCACAGGTTGGAAAAGACCTTCAGGATCATCCAGCCCACCCTGTGCCCGATGCCCACCTTGTCCCCCAGCCCAGAGCCCTGAGTGCCATGTCCAGTCCTTCCTTGGACACCTCCAGGGGTGGAGACTCCACCACCTCCCTGGGCAGCCCCTTCCAGTGCCTGACAGCCCTTTCCATGAATAAACCCCTCCTGATATCCAACCTGGCCCTCCCCTGGCACAGCCTGTCCCTTGTTCCCTGGGAGCAGAACCCGACTCCTGCCCCCCCCTGCTCCTCCCTCCTGTCAGGGAGCAGTGGAGAGCGAGAAGGCCTCCAGCCCCTTACCCAGAGGGTCTATCTCGTCGCGGTTCTCTCCGGGGAGGTGCTGCTGCAGGTGCTGCGCCACGTGCCCGCAGAACTCCTCCATCCCCGCCGCCACGTACGAGCACTGCTGCCACTCGCACTGCAGCACCACGGCCCCCTTCCCGCCGGCCCTGCTCGGCGGCATGGCCGGAGCCCCGCGGAGCCGGGCAGAGCCACTGAAGCCTCCCGCGGCCAGCCGGGAGCGACTCGGAGCCCCGCGAGGTGCAGGGAGAGCGGGGATGAGACCTCCGGCGCCGCCGCCCCTCCGCCCGCCTCTGCCCCGCAGGGGGGCTCCGGAACGCGACGGACCGCGCCCGACAGCCAATAGGAACCGCCCTCGCCTTGGCCCGCCGGCCAATCGCCGCGCGGGAAGGCGTCGCGCGCGCGGCACCTGAGAGGGCCCGCCGGGAAAGCGGCGCCGCCTCGCTAAGGTTCCGGGGCGCTTTGGGTCCCAACGGGGAGAGGGAGGATTCCAAACAGCCTCGGGATTAATTCCCGTTTGGGTTTGGGAAAACCTGCACCCCCGGAGCCAGGGCAGCTCTCCGCGGAATCACTGAATAGCTGGGGTCGGAGGGCACCTCTGCAGATCATCCAGTCAACCCCCCTTGCCCAGGTAGGGTCACCTGGAGCAGGTGACGCAGGAGCACATCCAGGTGAGTTTGGGATGTCTCCAGAGACTCCACGCCCTCCCTGGGCAGCTGTTCCAGTGCTTTCCACCTCCATGGGAAGAAGTTCTTCCTCGTGTTGAGGTGTAACTTGTTGTGTTTCAGTTCATGGCACAGGTTGCCCCGAGTTTCCCCATCCCTGGAAATGTCCAAGGGCAGGTTGTAGAAACCTGGTCTGTGGAAGGTGTCCCTGCCCGTGGCAGGTGGGTGGGACTGGATGATCTTTAAGGTCCCTTCCAACCCAAACCATTCTGAGTTAATTTTTGGTGCCTCCAGGACACTTCCTTGCCTAAACAAGAGCCCTCACACTGAGAACCCACCGAACTGGACACAAACCCCAGGAGTGCTGTGCTTCCTACCATGAGATAATGCCACAAATTCCCTTTACTCAGCAACGAGGAGATGGATTGAAATGACAGTTTGAATTAAACAAATCTACACTGACTGTTACATCTGCTGTGCTGGGCTTTTTTTTTTGTGACACAGAACGGAGGCACAATTCTCGGAGTTTGCTTTGGCACTGGCAAACATCTTATAAAAACAACTGGGATTGTATGAAATGTGCCCCAAAGCGTGTTGTGCACAATGGTTTCTGTAGCTCCTGTCACACACAGTGGCTCTGCCCTTGATGTGAGTGGGAAGCACGTGCCCAGACCCATTAAATTATAAAGAAAACCTGGGTGTGATGCCTTTTCAAATGAAAACATAAGGTAAGAGGTGGATCTCACCTCAAAGAAGGGCTGGCTGAGTTTTTGCTTCATTTCTGTTTGTTTGTTTCCTGCGAGGTTGGTTTGTTTTCAATGCAATTACTTTGCAATCAGCACAGAGAACACCTGGACTGACTAAACACTGCAAAGCCTGAATGGGGCTGGGATTTAATGTGTGTATTCTCTGAAGATACATCCCCAGGAGACAAAACTCCCTGGGCAGTGTTCCAGGAGGCAGGTGGCAAACAAAGCCTGTTGCTGACAAAGCAGAGACAGTCCCCTTTTCTGTGCCACTTCACATCTGCCCATCCTTCCCTGCCCCACCTGGAGGCTCCTGCCCATTCTCTGACCTGCCTGCCAAATCCTGGGCACCTGTGGGCACCAGGAAGGGGTGGAAAAGTGGTAGATGGGCCAAAAGAAGAGTTGTATTTGTATAAGAGGGTGGTGAAAGGCTCTACACAGGATGACATTCCGTGACTGTGTGGTGTCCTCTTGGCCCTGAGCAGGCAGAACACCCAAGTTAACTCCTGCAAGTTAAGAATATTTGGGAATTATTCAGGATATCGTTTCAGCTCTGCCTCAGTGATACAGACACAGCCTTTGCCAGCTGCTGCTCTTGGTGTGTTTTATTTCCTCTGAAGGAAAAGAGTAATTACACTTATAAAAAACCCAGGAAGGCGGGTCACGTGACCACCCAAATTAGTCTCCAGGCCAATGCTGGGGGAAGCACATGGATTACAAGGAGGGAAGGATCTTTCCTAATGGCCCCACGAGCTGGCAGCAGACTCCACAAGGAGGAATATTGAATTAGGAGGGACGTGCTGGCGCCAGCCTTGCCCTGCTCCTGTAAGATGAGCAGAAGTGCTGCACAGCAGCCCTCTGTGCTTGTGCACAAAGCACTCCAGAGATCCTCTGCCTCAGCACGGCCTGCCCTCGCCCTCCTGACAGGGAAAATGCTCCCTTGCAGTGATTAAAGAGGAGTTTAAAGGCTTAACTCTGCCCTGTGGTTCAGACACTGCACAAACAGCCTCGCTGCCCACGCAGAAGTGGCTGTGGCAGCTCTGGCCAACACTCCTTTAAATCTGGGTCCAGCAGCAGTGTCAAACAGTTCCTTTCCTGGCTGCTGTTCCCTCTCCTGGTGCCTCCCTGGAGGACAAACCCAGCCCTTCAGAAAGGGGACCCCTCCTCAGGTTCCCTCCCAAGGAACACGTGGGTTTGCTGGTGGACGCTCCTGCCGCTCCCACGAACATTCTGTCCCTGGTTGAAGGTTATCCCTCTCCCTGCAGGTGCCTGTGGGTTCCAGGCAAAGCCCTCCTGGGTTCCCAGTGTCCAAAGAGACAGTTTTAATGATACAAAGCACAAACTGGGGAGTCCCAGAGAGACAGAACCACTGTCCAAGGGAGGTCAGCTCGGGGGTGTCTCACACTCAACAAGAGAAGATCCTCTCATCCCAAGCCTTGCTTTCCCAGCCAAATCCCTCACCTGTAAGGAGGTGGCTCACCCCTGCAGACCTTGCCACCTTTTCACTTTAAACCAAGGCTTTTCTGTCCCCAAACCTCGGGTTTCATCCATGAAATGTCAGGTCGGACAGGAAGGAGCCTCTTTGGGAAGGATCCACACTGACCATGCAAATGGGAGCGAAACACAGATCCAGGGATTTGCATTTAAGCAAATCCCAAGTGAGGTATCGTGGAGACATCCCTAAACTAGAGAAAACCTATTTCCTCCAGCTTTCTCAGCTGGGAGTTTACCAGGGGAACATGAGCACAGGTTTCACTCTGCCCTGGGAAGCTCATGACAGACACAGCCCTTCTCCAAAATCCTGCAGGATCCAAGAGCTGGGACTTGGCAGCTGCAGCAACAACAATGGAAACAGGTGAGTTCCAGCACCCTTGACTTCTCACAAGATGCATCCTCATGGAATTACCAGGGAGAGAACATTCTGTGCTGTTCTTGGGCTCATATTAAAAAAAGAAATAATCAGAAAGAATTGTCTTAAAATCAACATGTGGCATCTTTAATGTCCCAAGAACTTAATGGTATCAATTAGCATGTTCTGCCTTCTCTAAGCTGAATTTATATTCCTCCACAGTGCAATGTTTTTCAAAAGGCAGTTAGATCAAAGTGATGTGAAATACGATTCAATTTGCCTGAAAATCATATAAACTCAGGCCTAAATTAGCATTTTCTTCCACACTGCTGCCAGTAGCAGAGTTATCTGAAGTTTTAATAGCTCAGCATCAGATGCTGCTGAATAATTCACTGAAAGCAACAGGTTGAGTTCTGTGAGGCTGGACTGAAAACTGAAAAACAAGGTTAAAGGACAGAGCCATTTCCTGGCTTAATTAAAACAATTTGGGCAGAGAAATAACTGAGCATATGAATGGAGAAAATTCAACAGCACAGAACTTCTGTGTAAAAATAAAGAGGTGTGGAAGTGTTTTTGTAAAGCCTTTTCAGCACACTAAAGATGCCAGGGAAACATCTGCAGAAGTGCAGAGCATCAGACTCTTGTTTCTGAGACTCACCAGACTCTTGCTGGAAACAGAGCAGCAAGGGGCAGCTAATGCAAAGAGCTTGGAGGGTTTGGAAAGTCAGGCTGCAGAATAAAAGAATAAAAGCTGCTCACAGCTTTTTGAGCAATATCTCCATTCTGAAAATTAAATATGAGTCTGCCTCTGGCTTCAGTTCATCCTCCAGTGGTTCTGTGCTGGATCAAGGCCTGATTTTCAACTGGATGCAGCCAAAGACTGAGTGTCCACAGGTATCAAACTGTGATGGAGCTCGATGAACTGTGCCCTGCAGCTCAGGCTTTTGCATCAAATCACAATGTTCTTGTCTCTGAAGGAACTCTCAGGGGAAAATGGGAAGTTCCTGATGCAAAAGGAACAGCTTTTTCTGTCAGTTGTACCTGCTTTGAGCTCTGGCTACAAGTGCACACCAGGTACCTGTGCTTCCAACTGCTGCCAGTAAAACAGCCCTAAAAAGGGAGAACAGGAGGGAGGATCTTCCTTGGGCTCTGAAAAAAAGACCCAGACTCAGTGTGCAGATTCCTCTCAGCTGTAAGAATTGATATCCATTTCTGGCCACTTCAGACACTCACTATTGGATATGAGACTCAGTGTCCACCTCTATTTTTGGGGCACTGCCCCTCGAGTGTGTTCACCTCATTCCCAGTCTTGGCTGAAGTCTCTGGTTAGCACTCAAACACCAAAAACAAGCTGTATTTGCCCCAAATTGCAATTTCTGTGGCCCAATAGACAGCATTTGGAGTAACCCCAAGCCAGCACCGTGTTGTTTAAACCCTCTGCTCTTCCCTTTCTAATCCCTCCCTGTGCATCCCGTGTCTGTGCACCTGGGGACACAATGCCACAGGAATGAGAGGGATAAACAGGTCCAAAGGACATATCCTGCAAAGCAGAAGGGCCAAATGTTAAATTTTAGAGATCAAACACATCAGCTGTGGCGTGGCAGTTTGTGCTCCCTCAGGAGAACGTGGCTGTGTGTTTTCCAAGGGATTAACTTCAAAGTTAAGCTTTTTTTTTTTTTTTTTCTCCCCCAGAAGATTTCAAAAAAATCCAAATATGGAAACCCCTCCCTGGCCCCGCAGGTGTGAGCTCTGTGTTCAGGCACAGCCTGCTAGGATAAAAGAGCTGTCCCTGGTATTGTAGCAGGGCCAAAAAACGGAGCCAGACCCACCATCAGCCTCTTTGGCAGAGACATTTCACCCACTTGTGCCTTCCTGAATAACCTGGATAAAGCACCTGCTGGGGTTGCTGTGGGGATAAAGCTCCTTTTCCCTTCTGTGATGCACATGAGTGTTCAGAGGAGCCACTCCAGCCATCCCAGGGGATTCCCACCCCGGGATCAGAGCTGGCAGAGAGATGTGCTGAGAGCCAGCAGCCCCAGAAGGGCTAAACCACAGCACCTCTGCTGAAACCAAAGGGTTAAAGAAGCATTTGCTGGCTCAGAGGGGAAATGTGGGACCCCCTGGAGCTCTCTTTGGTAAAACAGAAGCCAAAAACCATGAGACAGCCACATCAGACAGAGAGGGACCTGCATGAAAACCATGTGGACTCAACGTGGAAACACAGGTTAGGGCACCTCAGTCTTCCCCTGCAGATGAGCAGCTCTCACTGCTGAGCTCCAAAGGGATGATTTTTGTGTTAATAATTGCAGTTTTTCCTTCCTGCCTTGATGTAGAGATGTGATAAATATGCTCCTTCTGTAACAACCTCTTCCAGCTGCTCTGGGCTCCCACTGAACTCCCTAATGCTCCTTTCAACCCCTCAGTCCCCACAGATTTTGGCAAACGTGTGTACCAAGGAGTGAGGGTGAAGCACACAGTCAAGGATCTTCTTGCTGAGAAACGCTCCAGGCAGAGCAGTGGCTCCCACTTCAGCGTAAGTCACTCCCTCTCCACCTTTTTTCTAACCCAAAAAAGACATGCCATCCAACCCTCTGCTTTAAAGAGCATTTTGCCAGAGCTCAGGGCACCTCCAGCATTGACAGGGAACAGCAAAAACATTTGCAACCCCACTGCTTGTCCCAAAACATCCCTGATGGCTCCTTGATTTTTTTACATCAGTAAACTAATGCCTAAAAGTATTTTTCTTTCTGTTTTAAGTGCATCAGTAATGCTAAACTTCTCATTATTCCTTTCACATCCTGCATGTGACACCTTTCCAAGCCGAATTCCTTTTCCCCCCCAGCCACACTCACACCAGTCAGTGCCCCAAAAATAGCTGCTCTTCCCCGAAGGTTGTGCTCCTTCCAGCTCCTCCCTGGCACACACCAGAGCGTGCCAGGGGAGATGCAGTGATGTTATGGGCTGGCAGGAGGCCAAGCAGCAGCTTGGAGGAGATGATCTCTTCCTAAAGTGGCTCTATGGCAACAGGAAGCCCAAGCCAGGCTCTGGTACCACTACATTGGTTTTTTTTTTCCTCAATTGCCAGCCAGCAAAGCCAGCAAAGCAATGCAACATTGCAGTGCCAGCACGTGGCATCCAGTGGCACAGCCAGCTATTCCCTGGGTGCTCCCAAGACTCACCTTTAAGGAGCAGCAGCTCCTCACTTGCATTTCCTGGGAGCAGTGGGACACTGGCAGATGAGGAGGTGCAGCCAAGCAGCTGAAACTGCGCCCTGGAAGGAAAGAGTGAGAGCAGAAACCCAGATTACTGGCAGCAGGAGACACATATTAGGAGTTTTGGTGCTCTCAGGCTTTTTGCCTTCAGCAGAATGAAGAAACCTCAAAGGGACTTGCAAGTATAAAACACTTGCAAGCGTTTTTCTTGCTGTGGCTTAAATCTGTGCAGCAAAACAGGCAGAAAACCAGCACTGGGTGTTAAAAACACAGCAAGATCCAGCCACAGAGATGGATCTCCAGCCACCTCACAGCCTTCAGGTGCTGCAGAAAGGAAGAAGATCCCCTGAGCCACGGACAGTCAGTGGGAAAGACATGCTCCCATCAGGCAGATATTTAGGAATTATGCTTTGTGGAGCAGCAGGAGGCAACTGCTGTGTTTGCCCTCACAGAGGAAACATCTCCTGGTTGGTGATATCGTGCTTTACCTGCTCCCTTTCTGGAGGCAGCAGCTCCAACAGCTGCAATGAGAAGGCTCAGGAAGTGTAAAATTCTTGCTCCTTTGCTTTATTGCCCTTGGCTTTGTCCTCCAGAGCTGAGCAGTTGCGTGTCTATCTCATGCAAAATCAGCCCCCGGTGCTAATTCCCAAGGAGAGACAAAAAATTATTGTGCAGGGCAAACATCCGTATTTGCTTGAAGATAGGGTGAGAAAAGAGCGGCTGTAAGTGCAGCTCTGTTTGTCTGGCAGGATAAAATCAAGAGGCAGATAACTGAACACCCCTTTGTGTGTTTATGATGCTCTGGGATTCAGCTGCATCTTTTGTCTGAGCACGATCTTTGCTCCCCCATCCCCAAAAAAAAGAAATAATCACTCGGCCTCTGTGGAGAAAGGGGAGCTCTCTGGAGGAGGGAAGGTCAGGGCTTAGCAGAGATGAGCTGCTGGGCTGGTTACTGAGGCAGCACAACAGCCAGAATTTCATGTCATTCAGGCCCTGCACTCATCAAATGAAAGGAAATCACAGAACATGCTGAGTTGGAAGGGACCCACAAGGACCAGGGCACACTGTGATGAAAACCACACAAAATCTGGGGTTCTGCACCAACTGCAGGGCAGAAGGACTTGGGCCTGAGCTTTAGGGAGGGTCCCACTTTTCCTCTGCACAGGTATGAACCTGCAGTTACCCCCTGCGTGATAACAGGATTCCCATCTTTCCTCAGCCATGGAAAAGGGGGGGGTGTGCAGGTGAAGCACTGCAATCCTCTGGTTTAAAGGGCAGTGGTGTTGAGTGCCCAGCAGCACTCCAAGACCAGGGACAGATCATTCCAGGTGCCCTGCCCAGACTAAGCTTTGCTTCTATTATGAATTTTCATCACTTCAGCTGCTGCTCTACAAACTGAGGTGATGCACTGAAGCCAAAACATTGCTGAGAGGGCACCATAAATCCCCCTTGCAGGACCAGGTCGTTGTTTTGACCTGGGTCCTTCCATTTAGCTCCCCCAAGGCAGTGAAGCAACCCAGCTCTCTGGAGCATTTCCAGCCAGGATCTCTGCCTGGCCATGTGCAGGGCAGGCTGAGACCCAGCTTATCACCAGCTGAACGTGCTGGGAACGCCCAGGGGATGCTGGACAGACACACTGAAGTGCTGCAGAGGATCCAGCCCCCTCCCCAGCCCCACGGAGAGGAAGCAATGCAGGCAGGAAATGAACTAATGGGTTTCAATTAAGCCAAGCCTTTCATCGCCAGATAAGGAGCGAGGAGGGGAATGAAATGCAGGTCCCTGCAAGCACGTGGTGCCTGCTCTGGTGAAGAGCTGCAGCAAAGGCTCCTGCAGCTGAATTAAGGCAGCAAAGCCCAGCTCTGTGAGTCCCCACCGTAGGTGTGTGCACTGCAATCCTGCCTGGGACACTCAGTCAGGCGGTTTCAGTGGTCAGAGATTAAATCAGAGGCTCTGATAACTGGGAATGCTCCATCCTAAAGGCTGGCAGCTGTGCCAAAGACCCTCCTGGCCCATCCCAGCTCTCATCACTGCAGCCCTTTGTCCTTAAAGGCAGGGTCTGTGCCACCTGCACCCCCCAGGACCACCTTTTCCTCCCGAAGTGACATGGATGCTGAGAGAGGGGTGTCTGCCCAGGCCAGAATTTGCATGTGGAGGCTTCAGCCCTGCTGGGCAGTGAGCACCACCAGAGGGGATCCTCACTGGGGTCTGCAGCCAAAAATGACCCAGCTGGAGGCTGGTGCCGGCCCTGACCCTGTGACATGGACACTCTTCTTCATCCACAAGCCCCCTCCTGTCACCTCTGGAGCCCGTGTGACTTGTGCTGGCTCACAGCTCATTTTCATGACTGACCAGGGAGCAGCTGCAAAACCTCCCTCAGCAGCAAAAGGAAGTCCCAGCACTGGCAAATTTTAATTCAAATCTAAACCTCTAAATTTGGTTGCCTGCTACGGCAGGAACCTCCTGTTTGCACTATGCAAACTGAAAATAGCCTGTCCCCTGCACTGGCCAGGGGACAGATGAAATAAATGCAGCTCTGTGTCTCTGTTTGAGAGGTTTGGAGGTCCCAGAACTCAATGAAACCCCAGGTATGAGCTCTGCTCCAGAGCAGCAGGTGCCTTTGCCACAGTGCTTTGTAAGGAATTAGGCACTGTGAGCACCAGGGTCACTCAGGGCTAATTCTCCCTTCCCTGGGCACCCAGAGGAGATTATTATTATGATGAGCATTGCTCTAGGACCCAAGAGGGAATTAGAAATGACTGCCTTTACAGACAGCCTGCTTGTGCTGTGAGGAGGAGCCAGGTAAAGCAGCACAGGTGGGCTGAGCTAGGACTCAGAATCTGCCCATTTTGACCAGTCAAGGGCTCAAATAACCAGTTTATTGAGACCTGTTTTGTGCCAGCACCAAAATGAGTGCTCAGCATTGTGCCTGCATTAAAGGACTCTGCAGTGCACCAGAGAGAAGCCATTTATCTTGATACTTCTCCTGTTATCAGCTCTGCACAAGACCTCCACAATCTCTTCTTAGCCTACATCTGCTAATGCCTCAGAGGCCCCAGGCTTGAAATCATGTTGTTAAGCCCCTCCTAGCACCAAGGCTCAAACAGTGCATCTGAGTTATGCCAACACCTTTCCAAACCACGTGTTCAAAGAGCCACCTCGCTTGGGAAAGGCAATTTTTTTAACCTATCTTTGTCTTTTTGCAGGGCAGCACCAGCACACCACAGTCAGCCTTTGTCCAAGTGCCAGGTGAGGTTTTCCTCCACTGATAAATACCTTCCATGCAGGTTGGGTAGTTGACACAGCCCTGTCTGTTCTCCTCCAGAGGACATGAATAAGCAAAGGAGCCCTGGAGCAGGGCCACCCCTCAGAGAGAGCCCAGGAGGAAAGTAATTACAAGAGTCAAAACAGGAACAGCAATAATCTCGTGTAAAATTCCCAAAGAGAGGAAAGAGAGATAATTAAAGCAGTTCCCACCTCTTTTGGTAGAGGAGCCACACAGAATCCCTTATTTTCTTTCTGCATCTTCCAGTTTTCTCTGGAGCAGAGGAAAGAAAGTATAAAATCAGTAGCTGACCTGTTTCATCCCTTAAGCTCTTGGGCAGGGAAAGGGGAGTGAGGCTGGAACCTCCTCCCCAAGGAAGAAGCAGAGGCTGACAAAACTGACCTCAATCTCCCTGTTTAAAAGGAGGCCTCCTATTTAAAGCTTCCCAGAACACATTTGGTTGGCCACAGATGGAGGTCACCAGCTGGACCAGGGCAGGCTGGGGTGCTGAAAGCACTTGGGCTCACATACCTGTTTCAAGGCAGGATTGACTCTTGCTCTGGAGAGAAAAGGGCTCTGGTTTGCACCCCCAGAGGTGTCCATGGCTCTGTGGCTCCCAGGTGCTGCTGTCACAGCTTCCCTTTATCCCACCTGTTCTCTGCTCACCACAGGCTCCCCTCCCACGGGTTACTACGGAGTCAGGAGACCCTTCCCAGCTGAGCTGGATTTCCACAGCACCAAGCAGTTTGTCAGTGATGTCTACTCGTCCCCTGTGGGCTCCAAGCCCTTCTCCTGTGATTCCTCTGCCTCTCAGGGCTACCCAGCCCTGCTGGACTCGTATCTCAGCGACCAGTGTGGGGATTACCGTGCTCCCCCCCTCGCTCCTGGTGCCAGCTCCTTCTTCAGCCCTTCTGCTGTGCCCCCTCTGCTGCCATCCTTCCCCGGGGACACGGGACACTTCCTACTAGTGAGTGAGTCTGTGGTTCTGTCACCCAATAAAAGGTCACCCGATTTAAACCCCAGGGTTCAGTCGGGGGGGCTCGTGGGAAGGATGTGGCTGATACACAGCAGAGCCCCCAGAAGATGGGGCAGGTCTGCAGGGAAGGTTTTTTATCTTTATTCCCATCTAATTTTCCCTTCTTCTTGTGGGAGACCAACCTTCCCTGCTCCCCAAAGCAACTACTGCATTAAGCTCCTTAGAATTTCTAGAAACATCCTTTGACAGCTCCAGGCTGTTGCCTGTCCCCCATCCCTGCTGCTTCCCAGGAGCCAGCTCCTGTCACACCCCCAGGGCAGAGCTCCTGGACCCTGTAGGATCAAGGCTGGTCAGTCCCACTGGGATCCTATTCCAGCCCTTGATACTTCTCAAGTATCATCCTATGGACAGGATGGGTGTTTCTGTTCAATAGTTTTAATACCAAACACTGCTCCAGAGCAGCAGAACCCCTTATGGAACAGGCTCCCCAGGGCAGTGGGCACAGCCCCAAGGCTACCAGAGCTCAAAAAGGGTTTGGATGATCCTCTGGGGCACAGGGTGTGACTCTTGGGGATGGGCTTGTGCAGAGCTGAAGGTCGGACTCGATGATCCTTGAGGGTCCCTTCCAACTCAGCACATTCTGGGATTCTGAATGTTCCCAGCTGGGCCCCGGGGATAGAAATGCCATTACCTCCAGGACAAGCTTTTATTCCTAAGGGTCTTTCTTGCCTTCTCCCCCTGCTTCCCTGCAGAGAGAGCCCTGGGAGCAGAGCTCACCTGACAGCCTGGGCCAGTCGGACACCGCGTGCTCAGACCCTCTGCAAGCGCTGCCTCCCGGCTCCAGCTGCCTCTCCCCGCCTGAACCCGGAGGGGTTTCCCCGTTCCGGGGCTCAGGTTGGACCCCAGCCATCCCTGGAGCCCAGCCCTACCCTCTGCACCCTCTGGAAGATGCCCACTGCTCCCCCAGCTCACCCTACACCTTCTCACCGTTCGCGGCCGCGGCGAACGAGCCGCCCTCCAGGATGAGCCACCTCTGCCCAGAGCAGTCCTCGGAGACCCCACACCTCCAGGATAACCCTGCCTGGGCAAAAGAGGATGGGAGTGCCCTCTGGGGGACTTATGAAGGCCGGAGAACTTACTGATGGGAGAGAAGAGCTGGAGGAAAAATCAGAAAATGGACCATTAATGAAGAAAATTAATTATTTGTCCACTCTTTCCTAAACCTTCAAACAGAAGGTGCTGCAACATGTGATGCTTTGTGCTCTGTTTAGAAATACAGTCATTTGTAAATACCAAGTGGTGCCTTCTAGTGAAAGTCATTGCTCACAGTCCTGCTGTGCCACAGGTAAAACCCACAGCCTGAAAAACATCTGCACCTTTTGGGCCTCAGGTGCTTCCCAGCGGGCTTCTCCAGCCTTAAGGATTCAATGGTTCTGTAGGGGGTTGGCTTCGCCTGCAGTGCACAAAACACACCCTCCCCAGCATCCCTCGAGAAGCCACAGAGCTGTCCCCTCCTTGCCTGCACCAGATCCACACACTCCCGGTGTCCGCGGCAGGAGGGCAGGCTGCTCCCAGCATCCAGGTGGGCTGTCACCGGGAACACCACTGGTTTCCAGTCCCGGGGCCAGCGCGGGCCCCGTGGCCACTAGAGGTAGCTCTGCACACACAAACGCACCCAGGAGCCCCGTGGAACCCTCACAGATGCAGCAGATCCCGATGGGTTTGCCCCTGGAGGAGGCCACCCCATGTGCCCCATCTCTTCCCCAGCCTGGCGCCCACAGCAGCAGCTCCTAAAGCCTCTCTGGGCATGAACAGGAGCATTCCAACACCTTGGAATATGCAGTCATCAGATGCTTTAAATCTCTCCTCGCCTTTTCTCCTCAAATCCTGGGGATAATGGGGCTTTTGGAGCCTCCACAGCACCTTCCAGGGATCAAAAATGGCACTGGGGACACAGGACTGGGCTCAGAGCATCTCCCCATGCCATGCTGCCTGGGGGCACCTCTCTGTGGGGAACGTGGGCCAGCACTGCCCCTGGAAACAGGGGGATCTGCCAGAGCCCTGTGAGCAGAACTGCCGAGAGCTGTGCCCAGGCTGGCCCAGGACTGAGGAGCCCCTGCTCAGGCAGAGGGCATGGCCAGCCAGGAGCACCCAGCCCTGATCCTGCCTGAGCTGGGGTCCCTCTGGATGCATCCTGATTCCCCAGCCTTGCTCACACCCTGAACCTTGGAAATGCCTGAACCTCTGAATTTGAGGCTCACTGTGCCTCAAGTCTCACCTCTGCCCACCCCACTGGTCATGCCCTCTGTTCTGCTGGTGGGACAGGGAAAGCTCAGCCAGGGCTGCTCCACACCAGTAGGGCAGGGTGAGCCCAGTTACTCCCAGTTTGGTCTGTGGGTACCACAGGCTCTCATGAGCAGAGGTGTGGAGTATCCTTGGGTGGCACCTGCTCAGCCAGAGCTGCTCCCCTGACCATGGTTCAGGGCAAGCCAAGGAGCCCCAGAGCTTCTCAGGGTGTGTGCAGGTCTCCTTGCCCCACACCCAGCCCCTGTGCCCCCAAACCTGAGTCCTGCACGAGCCCAGAGCCTTGTTCCACACCACAGCTGACCCCACTGCCCCGCTGAGCCACAGTGACCATCTCTTGTTCCTTCCTCAGGGGGTTTCCATGGACAGGGACATCAGGCTCTGAGGGAGAGAAGCAGGGACAGGTTTTTGAGCTGTCTTGGAAGAGTCTGACCCTCTCTGGCCTTCAGCTCCTAACCAAGGCAAGGTCTCTGTGAGCCTGGAACTACTCCCAAACCCAGGACATGCAGGAACACCCCCAACACAGATGCCTGGTGTTTCCTTAAGGCACAAGGCTCTGTCAGGGAGAATGGGCTCCCTGCTGGGATCATTCCCCACAGAACTCAAGTATATTTGTTCAGCTTAAAGGAAAAGCAAAGACTGGGCTGTGACAGCAGCCAAGCTGAGCTGCTGGTAGATCATTAACAGCCTGGCCTGCTCTCTGCCTCAGCCAGAGATTCCCTGAGCACTGCAGAGACTGTGGTCCCCAGGGAAAAGCTTTAACTCAGCCTAAAAACTCCAAGTACGTGAGTGTTGTGTAGTTTATCCACAAAGCCTCTCATCCTACACACCCTGAACCCCCCACGTGCAGCTCACAGGGCTGGCCAGTGCTGAGGCACCTGAGAGAGAGAGGCCAACCTGTGCAGCAAAAGCAAAGAGTCTGAATTAGGGAAAAGCACAAATAAACTCCAAAGTGAGCCCAGCACCTGGGCAGGGGGAGGGAATGCTGTGGCAAGAAGTGGGGTTCAGGTACCTTCAGCTACCTGGGTACCCAGGGCAGCCTCTTTGTTATACCCCGCCCACCTCGCTGCCATTTTGGCCCCAAACCCTCAGCATTTAGCCTCAAAACGTGAAAAAATGTGCAAAAAGCAACTCAGTGCCTGGCAGAGTCCTCTCTGCAGGTAGCAAATGAAACATGAGAGGGCTGGAGCCCAGCCTGTGCATCTGAGGGAAAAACACTTGGGCAGGTTTCGAGGCATCTGCTTCATTCTGGGAAAGATGGGTAAAACCCTGCAAATGTCCCAAAAGCAAAGGGTGGGGAGGGTGGCCCCACCAAATCTTGTTCCCCCAGACCCTCTGCTAGATGGGGATGTGCTCGGTTTCACAAAAAGATAGCCCATTTTGTGGAGCCTTTGAATATTCAAATTGAAAGTATCGCGCAATCATTGATTGTCAAATCATTGGTTTCTAGAGGTTTTAAATACTTGGCATTAGGAGAGAAAAACTCAAACTTATACCCGTAGGGATAAAACAATAATATTGTCGGGATCCACCTGCCACTGCCACCAGGCAGGCAGGTCCCTTCGCCCCCCAGTTTCGAGCCTGTCACCTCTTGCCCCCTTGGCCAGCTCTGGGGCCGGGGCCGGGGCCACCGCGGCTGCAGCACCGGGTACCTGGCGAGGTGCTGCCCCTTCCAGCCCAGGATGTCCGGTAAGCCCCGCTCTGCCCCCCCCGCTGTCCCCCGACACCCCGTTTTGGGGCCGTTTCGGGGTTCGCCGGGGTCACTCCGCGAGCGAGGCGATGCCGCCGTGCCAAGGCGGGAGGGAGCGGGGAGGGCGGGGAGGAGGGAGGGAGGAGGCAGGGGAAGGATCGGCTCCTGCCCGCGCTGGGGCCAGCGGGGCCGGCTCGGGGCACGGCGGGGACCGCGGGCAGAGCCGTCGGGGGGAGCCGGGGCTCGCCCATCGCCGGCGCTGCCGCCGCGATCCCCGCGGAGGGATGGGACAGGCGGACCCGCACCTCCGTGTGCCCTCCCTGCACGCTCTGCCCTGGGCACGCCGCTCTTGAACCCCAGCCCCGGGTCCCAGCCTGTCCTTGGCACCCTGCTCCCGATTTCTCACCTGCCCCGACCACCCTGTGCCCACTCTCGCCACCCGGCCCCTTCATGCCCAGCCCCACCACCCCGTTCTGTGACCCCCAGCCTCATCACCCTTATCCCTGACCCTCAGCCCCACCACCCCGTTCTGTGACCCCCAGCCTTATTACCCTGCCCCTTGACCCCAAACCCACTACCACCACCCTGTTCTCTGACCCCCAGCCCACCCTCACCACCCTGCCCCTTGGCTCCCAGCCCCATCTCCCTGTTCTCTGACCCCAAGCTCACCCTGACTCCCAGCCTGTCCTTGTCACCCTGCTCCTGATTCCACCCCTGCCCTGACCACCCTGTGCCCACCTTGCCCCTTGGCCCCCAACCCCATCACCCTTCTCCCTGACCCTCAGAATCACCCTGATCCCTTGACTCCCAGCCCCCCCTCACCACCCTGCCCCTTGGCCTCCAGCCCATCTCCCTGCCCCTTCCATGCCCAGCCTGCCCAGTGCCACAGAGCTGCCCATGGTAGCCCTGCTCTGGGTGCTTCACCTGCAGGCAGGTGCCTCAGGGTGCCAGAAAACCAAGATCCTGGGGGCATAATGCTCTGCCAGGAGAGCTGCTGCCTCAGAGCCCCCTCTGGCTACAGGGAGGCCTGGCAGTGAGGGTGTTCTCCTAAAATTCAACCCTTCTCTCCCCTCGTCTTCCCCATCTGCTGTTTGTTGGATAGAAGGAAAACATCAAAACTATGAGATGAATAATCCCCAGCTGAGCACAGCCCAGCAAACTGCCCCCGAGGCAGCCCCAGCTCAGCTGTCACCTCTCTGGAGGGTGTCACAGCTTGTCCCCACCCCGAGCACCACGGGGGCACTGGGAGGGCTGGGCAGGACCCCGTGCATCCCCTGGGCACTGGGAGAGGCTGTGGCAGGAGGGAACAGTGCCCACAGCGTGGGATTGCCTGGGTGTGGGGGCAGAACCTGCAAATCCAGCTCTGTCCTCTTGCCAGGATCTGCTGGCACCGTGCAGCTGGTGACTGTCTGGGAGAAGGTGCTGTTCCCCATCCAGAGGTGGCACTGGAAGGCCAGCTTTAGCCCTGGCACTCCTGCTCCTTCAGGGCTGTCTGCTCTGGCTTTTTTTTTTTTTGGGTGTAGAGAATGGCCTGGGCTTGTTGCCCCCTTGTCATGTGATTTGGATTAAAACAACTGCCACAGGTTTAAATATTTTACCATGAATACAGCAAGGGAAAGGGATTTTTCAGGATACCCAAATTCTTTGCCATTCCCTAAAAATCCCCCATCAGGTAGTGCCTGGTGATTGCTGATTATTTTCAGCTGGATTAAAGACATCCTAAATGCTTGTTGAAGTCAATGGGAGTTGTACATGGCCAAAGTAAAGAGACAATCTAGGCTTTGCAAGAAGTGATTCGTGAAAGCAGTCATTTTATTTGTGTTTTGTTTAGCCCTCTGCACAACCACCCACATATTTCCATTGTTTTATTCCTGGTCTTCCTCTGCCAGATGAAGTGCTTCCCACGTTTATTTTCAGGTCCTGAGAGAGGCAAATATGTTAGGAATTTAAATAAATTCAACAGCAGCAGCAGATGGAGCTCAGTATTAGGAAAGCTGGAGGGAGGGCAGGGGGAAGAAGGAGATAGAGAAGTATAAAACATGTGTGGTCACTAAATATTATCTACTCCAACTTTTCCATAAGTGTCTGCTTGTCACAAGCTCGAATAACAGGCCTTCAAAAGGGCTGTAAACTGTGATTGCAGGGGACTAAGTGACCAGTTAATCGTGGTAACTTTACACTGAAATCATGCTGGATTTGCTGTTTGCTCTCCCTTCCTGCAAAGTGTTTTTCCACAAACTCTTTCAGGAAAGCCCAAGGTGTACCAAGGTGTCAGAGTAAAGATCACAGTGAAGGAGTTACTGCAGCAGAGAAGAGCACGACAGGCAGCAACTGGTTCAGCAGTGAGTAAAAATATTTTGTTGTTTGCTTTGTCTCTTCTCTGTTTATTTTCCTTTTTTTTTTTTTTTTTGCCAAGACTGTAATCTCTGGGCCCAAATGGCTACCAAAGCCTGAGTGTAACAGGGAAAAAACATTCAGCCAGTGATCTAAAGGGGTGAGAATCTGTGCAGGGAGAGAGCAGAGCTGGTGCTCCAGAAGCATCACTCAGCCTGGGATGAAAGGTTCACCTTCCAGAGGAGGGGATGGAGTTCTGTGTGAACTCACACTGTCTCACTCACTCTTCCAGCCTTTGGCTCCAGCCACTCCAGGGATTTGCACAGAGAGGCTGGTAAATCATGATTTCTTCCTGGTTCGTGACACCCCAACTGCGGAAGGCTTTCAGATCTCAGTCGCTGTGCCTCGCTGCAGCCGATCGCACAAAAAGCTGCTCGGGCACGGGCACAGGGGGCCGGGGGAGCAGCGCACGGAACTGCCAGGCTCTGGAAATGCTGGGTCACTCCTCCCCTGCAGCCCCGGCAGCATCACAAGGGCTGAGCCGAACCGGTTTTCACTTCCCACCGCCGGTTTACACATCACATCACCTGCGGAGCCCACACAGGAAAGAGTGAGCGGTGGCAGAGCAGGGGGTTACCTCGGTGAGCTGCACAAGGTGTGTGCAGCCCTGCAGAGGAAAACCCCAGAGGTCTGCCTGGCTGCACATCTCACCAGAGAGGAGAGGGGTGGTCAGTCCTGCAGGCACTCCCAGCCCAGAACAGCCACTGTCCCATGAATTAAATGCACGGGGTGTGCTGGGAAGTTGTTGCCAGGGAAATGAGCTGCTGACTCAAGAGCATGTGGAATAAAGGAAATGAAGTGGAAGCTTGTATGAGTTAAAACCGAGAGGAAAAAAAAAAAAAAACCAACCCAAAATCAAACAACAGCAGTATTTGTATTTGCAGAGTGAAATCCTGGTCCCAAACAAGCATCAAAACTCCTGTTGCTTTTGGGGTGGATTTCTCGCTTCCAGCAGGTCCTAGAAATGGGTGATCTGTCCCCTTCAGCTTCCAATATCCCTTAAAAAACGAGGCTGTCCATTTTCACAGAGCACAGAGCTGTGTTGGAGTGGGGAGCAGTGCCAGAGCTGGCTCTCCAACCACATCAGCACCGAGCACAGCAACCCACTCTGATGCCCAGCCTCGGGGACACGTGCAGTTGTCATTAGTGAATTACTCATTCTCAGTAATATTCACCCCTAGGAATTCTTTGGGATCCTTCCACTGTGGAATTCACGGTCCTGGAAATTAACACACATTTGTTTCAAGGGCATTCGTTTGAACACACGTCAGTTTTCAAAGCAAACCTCTGTTGAGTCAGAAATGCAGCAGAAAGATCAGACCAGCATGGGGTTGGTTCAGGGCTTTAAACCAGCCTGGGGTTGTGCTTCTCCCACATTGCTACAGGAAAAATCACGTTGTGCACATCAATCTAACGTTCTGTCAGCACCAGGGAAGTTTCCCAGGTGGAAACGAGGGAAATAAGGTTTACATAAATAGGTTACACCGAAATCCAGACTTACCTTGCTCTCCCCTGTGTCCTTTCCTTCCTCTCTCTTTGCCCAGGTATCTTGGGGCAGCAGCAGCAGCATCCAGTTCTCAGAGTCTGTGTCTCCGCCTCACCCAGGTTGGTACAAAGCCCGTGCACATGTCCCATCCCACTCCCTTCCCAGTTTTCCCACAGCCCGGAGCTTTCCCAGCCCTTGGCTGAGTCAGGCACTACCCACAGTGCAGCCAATCAGCACCTGAAAGGAGCCCATGGAATGCAGATGAGGGGCACATTCACCCCCTCGGGAGCACTCTCACACCCTCTCTTCTCTGCAAGTTGTTTTTCCCACAGCAAGGACCAAGATCCCCCTCAGGAAGGGATGCACATCCCCCAGGGAATAACACCTTCCCTAGGCTCTGCTCTCTGGGTTTCACTGGACACAGAGGGTCAGGTTGCCCTGGAGCACTTGGCTGACTCCTGCTCTGTTCTCTCCCTCCTGGCAGCATCCAGAGGAGTGAGAGCAGTGTCAGGTTCTCAACAGCACAAAGAGTTTCCTCCTCCTGCCTGTGAATATCCAAGGAAAGGGGAGAGGGTTGGGGGAACAGCACTTTGGGCTCACAGATCCTTCAATTATTCCTCAGCCAAAGCCCAGAGACCGAAAAGGTTGGGCAAGTGTGAAGGCACACACTGCATGGATAAGGGAATTATTGAGCCATTCATAGCTGGCAATCAATTTGCTTATGTTAATAAGGAAACGTGAGACATACCAAAGCTTTTTCGGGCTGGAAAGCCTCCACCAGTTTATGTATTTTGGGTGCTTCCCACTTCCTCCCCACATCCAGCCAAACACTGCCACCTTGGAGCTGCATGTGGAGCTCCACTGCCCTCAGACCTGTGCCCTTCACGTGGACAGGGCTTTGCTTTTAACCATATTTAAACACAGGGTGAAAGGACAATAATGCTGAAAAGCCAGGTCTGCTGTGAGCTTTCCAGGAACTCACCCTTTGGCCAGGAACATTGTGTGGAGGCAGGGCCACGTTATCCCTGAGCTGCTGCATTTGGTCTGCTCAGAGCTTCATCTCCTGTCTGGCTGTTTGGGGGATAAAAGAGCAAATTACTCTCCTGTGACCCCCTTCTTCCTGCAAATGCAGCTGCCCCGTGGCTGGAGATGGGTGAGGCACAGGAACAAGCCCTGTGCCAGGCTGTGGAGCATAAATCACTGCATGGCAAGATTCTGGCTCTGTAAACACTTGTAGGAAGGCTGGAGGGTCAAGAATTTGAAGGAGTTTCCATCTGCATCCCAGTCCAAAATGCCTGGGGCCAGAAGAGTTTCCAGCAGTATTTAAAGAGCTTCTTTCCAAGGGGACTGAAGTTCCCCAAGTTACTCACATGTTTTGAGCATCTTCCTCCTGGTTTCTGCTTCCCTAGAAAATCCACCCTGAACTCGCAGGACCTTTTCCTTTGTCTAAATCCACAGGGCTGGTGAACACATGAGAGCACTGAAACCTGGCCTGGGGCAAAACCTGCCCTGTGTGACACTGAATAACCTGTTCCTGTCTGCTCTCCCTTCTCTCCCAGCCCCTTTTGATGCAGAGCCCATCTCTTCTGTCCCCAACTGCTGCCCCTCCTGGCAGTTTTCCAACTGCCTCTCCTGTGAGGAAAGCCCCAGCTACTTGGAGCAGCTGATAGATTCCTGTCTGCAGTCGGATGTGCCCTCGGAGCCAGCCTGCAGTGCTTTCCAGCCATCACACTACACCCCAGACACCTTCCAGCCCGTCCCTCTCTGCTTTAACCAGGGCCTGGTAAGCTTTGTGTCCCCGGGGAACAGCCACAGGGGGAAGTGGGGAGGGGAATCAGGTCCTGGGGCAGAGCAGCAGCCAACCAGTTGGGGAATCTGGCTGCTTTTAGGGGATGCAGTGACACAGGCTGCTTGGGTGGGCTCTGAAGGGTTTCCCAGAGGACAGGGAGGCTCAGCCAAACCAAGGGAGAGGCTGCAGAACAGGGGATGTTCCCTCTGTGGGTCCTGTAGGTTTTCAGCAAAGTTCCTGCTAGTACCTGTCTAACTCAGAGAAACTCCCTTTTAACACTGATGCCACAGGAACTGTCTCTTGGGTTTAGACCCCCAGGGACCAAACCACCTCCCTGGGTAGCCAGACCCCTCTGAGAAAGGCAACAGCACGAAAATCCTGCCTGCTCTCCACATTTCCCAAACACCCCACAATTCCCCCGACGACGCCCTGAAATGTCCTTTTTTTCCCTTCTCCTGTTTTTTTTTTTTTCTCTCTCTCCCTCACTCTGCAGGCTGCCAGCCCTCCCAGCTCAGCTGACCTGCCCAGCCCAGTGAACCACAGCTGCTCCCCTGCCCAGCTCTCTCCTCTGACCCCGCTGACCCCCAGCCCTCCCCCTGCTCTGGACACCAGGACCTACAGCTGCCCCGGGGAGGAGTGGTCCTGCCTTGCCCCCTGCCCCTTCCCCAGCCCTGCCTGCTGCTGCACAGCCTGTGGCTCCCAGCCCTGGGACAGCAGGGTCCCCCAGTGCTTCCCCTGCCCCAGCACGGACTGCCTGGACTACCTGCCCCCCCTGGCCATGGCCGAGGACTTCTTCAGGAGGGACAGGAGCTGGGACATTTGCTACAGCTAATGGGGGCTGTGGTTGTGCACACCCACTCCACCCAGAGCAGATTAATTGCCCATGAACTATGCAAAGTCGTGCTGCCTGACACAGCCCAGGCTGTTCTTCACTACTCACATATTTTTGTACACCATGCTGTCACTACATTAATCCTCCTTGATGTTGTTGTGGTGGTGGTCTGGTGGGGTTTTTCCCCCCCCCCCCGTCTGTTTTTGTTGATGTTGTTGTTTTTTAAAGAGATCCAAAGCTGCCTTATCCCACATGTCATCACGCCGGCTCTTTTTGATACAAATAAATGATTTTGTGCACCTGCTGAAGCCTCTTCATTCCTCACAGGCTGAATGTCAGTGCTCTTCTCTAGTGCTGGTGATCCAGGGTGCTGCCCCTGTCCTCACAAAAAGGTTTTGAGGAGCTGCACGAGGAGCACTGACTCAGTGACATGAAAGGTGTCACTTTAACCTTTCCAGCAGATAAAAGGTCTGTGTGTGACCCAGAGCCCAGCACTGTCCCCACGGAGAGCTGTGAGCTGGATCTGCAGCTCCTCACCTGCTGCTTCTGCTCAGGCTGCCCTGATGATGTTCCCTAAAAAAACTGCTGTTTTCCACCCAAGCCCAGGGCCCCTCAGAGCTGCAAAGAGGTGGAATCCGCTGCCAAACTTCTTTGGCTGCTGCTCAGCACCAGCTTCCCTGTGAGAAGTGAGAGGCTGAGGTAGTTTGGCAGCCCTTCGTGGAGTTGGGGCTGTTGATAACATTTTTTTTCTGCACCTTTCAGCAGAATCAACTGAACAGCAGCTAAATGATTTTTTTTTTTTTTAAAGTAGATAATGGGAAAGTTACACCTGAGTATTTCCTGTTTCTTGCATAAACCCAGACCTTTCTAAGACTCTGTCTCGCCTCCTTTTAATAGCACTGGGGGAGGCAGATTGCCAAGACACCAGTTTCTCAGCTGAGCACCCAGACTGGAAAGAAAGAAGCATCTTTTCACATTAAATCCAACAAAAATGAAAAAAAACCCCTAATCACCTGTGAAGACAAAGCCATAATTTATCTAGCTGTGTGTTCACCTCCTCCAGACACTTCTGCACTTCACTGCAAAGCTTTCCAGTCCCTTTACCTTATGCAAGGTGGCAGGGTTTTTTCTCCAAAACATGCTTTAAAATATTTTGACAACTTCAAATAATATCTCCCCTTCCCCCCTGCTGTTACCTGATTAATCTCAGAGGTTGCCAAAGTGATAAATTCATCAGGTCACAGAACACTCACAAACAGCTGTATCTTTGCAGCAGTTCGAGGTGTGATCACCCCCGTGCAGAGACACCCTGTTAGGTGTCATTTTAGCAGTGCTGGTGGGTGCTTCAGCCCCTGGGTGTTATTTTGGGACAGTGGAGGGCAACACTCCTGCCCCAGCCTGCTCCAAGCCTTGCTAAGTGCCACTACAAGGAGCAGGAGCACCTTGAGCCACAGTCAAAGCCCCTTATCAGTAAAGTGAAAGAGCTGAGGCAAAATTCCCGAGGCTTCTGGACGAAATGGGGTGACCACATCCTCCCCACGAGCTGGCAACATTGGCCTGAGCTTGACAGAGCCAAGGGGATGCTCTGGAGAGCAGAGGGCACGTGAGATGGTAACTAAGCACTCGAGGAGGGCTCGTGTTAATACATCTCACAGCAAGGGGAGGAGTATCCTAAATCTACACAACAGCTCCAGCAAGGAAATCAAGGGCTAGAGGCTAACAAGATGTCTTTCACCTCCACATCTAGTAGCCTGAGCTGCTCTGAAATTATCGACTACTCCACTGGGATAAGGATATTTTCGGCAAAATGTTTCTATGCACCAAGGTCTCCAGGCTCTAACAGCTTCCATTAATTAATTGTCACTGCCCTCCATCCCCTGCAGCCTCCTTCTGTTGCCCTGCTGCTCCTTCTCCAGCTGTTTTGCAATGTCCCAGACTGGAAACGTGTCTGAGATGCTGTTCCCCAGCTCCCTGTCAACAGCTCCAGGCCACACATGCAGTGCAAGTAAAAGCTTGCTGGCTGTTGACACAACGTCTTATTGACACAAGGAAAGGAAAAAAACACAACAGAGGAACCATTCAAAGGTTGATTGTGCATTTTCTGGCTATGAGGAACATATTCTTTCCCTCCTTTATCCCCCCTCCAAAATAAAAAAGGGTTCAAAGTAGCTTTGAGAGCTGGCACAGCCCTATTGAGACTGTGGTGTGTCATCAATCCCTGCCAGGTGAAGCCCTGCCAGCCTTTATAAACACATGTTTACACAAAAATGAGGATCATCTCATGCTTACAAAAGCCATTAATAACTCCAAAAGTAACCTGCAGTTATAGAGAAAAGAAAAGATTCTTATTTTCAGGTTCTTTAACCAGTTGCACAGACTATTTGATCTAAAAGTTTGACTTGCCAACCAACTGACAGCTTTTCTATGGTGCCACTTCAGAGCACTTGTTTGGTGATAACAAGCCTTTGTTATTAGCAACTTCTCCAAAGCCACAGGTAGGAAGAGATAAACTGTGCAAATAAAGGGATATCACACACTGCCAGCTGGAGAAGTCACATTTCCCCTGAAACAGCCAGAGAAAATTGAGGGGTTAAGTGTGAACTGTTTAAACCAGTGAAATTCCCCCAGTGCAGAAGACACCTGGGAGGCTTAAAAGGATTTTCTTGTTACACACTCTGGTTGGAAAGGGAAAGGAGTTTTACCTGCAGCAGCCTCCAGCTGTCTGGTGGCTCCAGTCCAAAGCCAACATGAATAACTTGTTGGTTGTGGCTTCAGAGCAGCCCTGTGATGTCTGAGCTTTGGGAATTTAGGTACCTGGAGAGAGAAGGAATCCTTCCAGTGTCTGTCACGGGCTCTTCCCACTGCAAACCTCACCCACCAGCTCCGAGCAACACCAGCTGCCAGGGGGATGCTCTGAATGAAGCCACATCCCTCCCCAGGAGGACATTTTCCCTGATATTCTGGAGGTGGTGATGACTCCAGACAATCCCATTGCAATTACAAACAGCTACAACAACCACGTAGCTCTGCACTGATCACCCAACAGCAGGCAGGTGACACAACACAGAGAAAAGCCACTCAAGAAACAAAAAAAACATTTTTTTTTTTTTTTAACACGTGCTGCAAAAGGACTCCAGTCATCCCACAGACATTTCTAGATGGCAAAAAGCTTTTTTACATGTCCCCTGGTGCATCACATGCCACGTGCTGCTCGCAGTCTGGCAGCTTTGTCGCCGGCAAGTTCAAGAGATGGATATTTTATTGATCATTTTGTCTTGACACACGGTACTGACTCACTGATACAGTTATCCCTCAATCCAGGGCTTGTTATAACATCCTTCAAAGTAAGAAAGCACATGCTTTTGCTGGCCTATGCCCAGGTATATGCAAATTTATGCAAACACATGCAAATACGTGGCTGGTTTTTTTTTTCCTTCAGGGGATGTTGGCAGGTTTGGAGATGTGATGTAGTGGGAAGCAATAGCAAAACAGCAGAGAAGAGGGCTGGAAAATCGAGATCTCTGCATTTCTTAAGAGCTTTTGTTCAAGTCTGCTAAGGAGTTGTTTAAACACTGCAGACCTGTGAGAGTGACAGTGCTCCAGAAACTCCCACGCCCCCGAGTCAGGCAGGGGGGGATCAAGGAAGTGCTGCAGTGATTTAAGGGATCTGCCCCTCACTTCACTCCTCTGGCCTGTCAGAGAAAAGATCCTGTGCAGCCTTGAGAAATCAGCAAACCAGAATTCAGGGGGAGCACTGGGGATGAGACATCCTCTGCCAAAGGGGTGGCAAAACATGGCTTTGCCTCCCTGCAGGCACCTGCCCTCAGTGTGCTGAGCCAGCAGAGCCACTTCTGCCAGTGATTGCACAGCAATTCACAGATTATTTCACAGAAACACTAAGAAGAACCTCTTGAGACCCCCCCTCAGCTGAGAATGGGAATGGGAGAGCACTCACCCATTGCACTCTGCCCCTGCTGTGCACAGACCCACACGGGTTTTCTACCCTGGACGTGCCTAAAAGTTATTTCAGACCCAAAGGAATCCTGTGTGTCCTACACAGGCTCAGGTGAGGGTTCAGCTCCTCACCCTGAGGTGTTTTCTGAGCTATTCTGTGCCACCAGAGCTGGAGATTTGGGCTGGATTAGATGTCTCAAAGAGGAATCCCTGCACTGGGAAATACTGAGGAGCCACCCAAACCTGTGCTGCTGAGGACCTGCCCCTTGTACTTGCTCTTAAAACCATCTCTTTTCTTTTCTTGGGGTGGGGTGAGAGACTGGCCATGGGGAGCTGCTTTGAGTTTCTTCCAAAGTACTAAGAAATGGGGTAGCAGCAGCTTGAAATAACCCTCTTTGGGGTCTTGGTTTGGATGTCCATTCCCTCAGGTGAAAAACAGCCTTGGATGACTCCTCAGGCTGACCTGACCTCTTCCATCCAGCCTTTTCCCTCCCCTCAGGTTCCTGCATTCCCAGGGCAGCAGGATCAGTGGGAACTGCACATCACAAAGGCTCCAGTATTTCAACCAGTACCTCTGTGCAGGACCCAACAAGAGGCACGGTTTGAGGGTGTCTCAGAACAGCATTTCTCAACCTTTTTGTAGCCAAACTACCACCTGGTGCTCCACCACCTCCATGGGCTTCAGTTGGCACCAAATCAAAGCTTGACTGTGCTTCAAACACGTCCTTATTCATGGAAGAGCCATTTGCTTTGCCTGCCTCCTTCCCTGCAAACAAAGCTCGAGGCTTATCAATACTCTTTGGTAACAAAATTAAGTATTCAGCCATTTGAAATCTCATCTCCAGGTTGAGAAACACTGTCTTCCCACCCTGGTTTAAGCCTGTAGGAGCAGGGATTTGTTGGTGAACCACCCTCACAGTCTGTATGAGAGGCCTCAGGCCATCAGCAAGCTGAAGGTGAAGCCATTCCATGAATTTCAGGCAGCCTAGGATCTGGCATTTCGGCGGCAGGAAAGGAAGGCAGATGCAACTTTCCCTTTCTTCAGCAGATGCCTGACCTGCCAAAAAAAAAGAAGTTCATAAAGGACCATCTGAACCCAAAGCATACACACAAACACACACACACACACTTATATACATGGATATGTGCAACTAAATACACATTTCAACACACTGGGGGCTACAGGGAGCTCCAGGAACGTTTTCACCCCTGCAGGCACAACACCCAACCCCTTCTGAGTGTGCAGGTGACCAGTAATCCCATACCTGTTCCCCAGCTCTCCCAGAGGGGGCCATGTGGATGGGCTGGTCGTTGTCCAGGTTCCTGATGCTCGGGTCTGCCCCGTGGGCCAGGAGCAGCTGCACCATTTCCTTCTGGTTCTTGTGCCCAGGCAGGGCAGCTGCCATGTGCAGGGCTGTGTTACCATGTGCCTGAAAGGAAAAGAGGTAAAAAGCCCAGATAAAGCTCCTGCTAAGCTGTGCCACCTCCTCGGGGTTGTCCTTGAAATGGAGATCTGTGAAATGAGAGCTGAAGAAGCCCTGTGTCATCACTAACCAGGAGGTGAGGGAGCATCTCTGCTCTGTTTCTCCCATGCAGGAGATTTGTGGATTTAGATTTTTCTGTCTTTTAGAGCGCTACAAACTGTGGGGCTTTGATGCTTGGGGTATAACTAAATGAAAAACCCTGTACCAACAACATTCCTGATTGCTCTGCAACCCCCTGATAAATCATACCCTCGTGTGAGCAGAGACCTGAGGGGTTATTTGAGGAAGAGAAGGATGGAACATGCATGTTTATCCCTGGAAATATTTCCCTGGGAAGCACTAAGCAGGATTTAGAGGCACAAAGCCCATTGTGCTGCTACACACCACGCGTGGGCTGGACAAGAGCAGAGCCAGCTGTGCTCCACACATCCCCACTGCTCCCTTTCCCAACACTTGCAAGGGCCAGAAAGCTGCAGAATCCTGAGGTCAGGCACTCCCTTGAGCATGGATCGAGTCCAGCTTTTCCAGTAACAGGATCTGCATAGGAAGGACAGAGCTGGCTGTGAAGCTGGGCAGGGGGGCAGGATGGAGAGCGCTGCAATTTGGGGCAGGAAAGCTCTGGTGCCACCAGACCGTGCAGAAATCTGGGCCCTGTCTAGTCAGTTATGACTGGTAACGGTTTTAAATGAGAAAAACCTAATAAACAAATGCATAAGGGGAGGTATTTTTAGTCTACAAGAGTCTCATTCGGGCAGCTGCTTGTTTTTCTCTCAGAAAAGACCATACATTTGTCATGAACTTGGAATAACTGGGCAGAAATTGCAATGTGTGCTGCTATTCCAGCTGTTAAAATGAACACACATGATTTTCAGGTCCTATTTATCGGGGATATTGAGGCAGAAAATACAATAGCAAGGTCCTAACAGCTCTCCTCAGACAAGGCACGTTTTACAAGCCCTGAACAAGCAGATCCTTGTCTGGTTTATCATCCCAGAGAGCCAAGGGACAGTTACAAGCTCTTTACAGGATTTCTCGTTAAAATGGAAACATCTGCATTTGTTTGCTGCACCTTTGTGGCAGGAGCACTTGGCAGCTTCCAAATCCAGGCCTGGGCTCAGAAAACAAGGATCTGACAACACCTGACCTTGAAGCCTCACGTTGACTTTAACAGGGCTGATGTGAGACAACGGCCAGAGCACCAACTTGTGGGCTCTGGGAACCCTCCAGGTGAAAAAGACCTTTAAGATCTCAGTGTTTGGGGTTTTTTTTTTCCCATTGTGAAATCCCCAAGGAAGCAGATTTGCAATGAGACGACCACAACAAGCAGTGGGTGAGTCAGGGAAGCCAAAAATATGGACTCCAGGGTGCTTTGTTTCCTTGTTTTCTTTGTACTTGGAAGAGCTAAAAATCCAGGTTGGGTATCAGACAACCTCCCCATCACATTTCTCACTGTCCCAGACAGCTCAGCAACAAGACTGAAGACTCCAAGTGATCCTATCACAGCAGGGAGCTCTCTGAGGGTTGTGATCAAGAGACAAGAGCAGCCTGCCATGGACAAGCCAGCACCTGCCTGATGGGTCTCCAAAGATACAGAAGGAATGTAGGGAAAAGGCCCTTCACTGGACAGAGGGACACAAACTCAGTGCTTTTACCCACAGACACAAAGCCAAACATGGTTGCTACAGAAATCTGAAGGGAAAAAAAAGGACTGAAGCTGTCCAGGGTCTGCCTCCTGAGTGAGTTGATGGAAAACATTCGATTCCTTTTTGATAGACAAAAACATGTGGGGGGGAAGAGAAGAACTGGAATCTGGAGGACCCCTAATGCAGCCTCCCACTGCAGCACAGCTCCCACACTGCTCCCAGCATCTCCTCTGCCTGGAGATGTGCTCACAAACCCCCTCCAGGCTCGCCCTGACTCACCTTGTTGTTGACAAAGTCCTTGGACTTGAAAGCATTCAGCTCCAAGAAGTATCTGAGCAGGGAGAGGTTCCCATCCTGGACTGTGTAATGAAGAACTGTCTTGTTGCTTTTCACATCCTGTTTATAAAAACAGGAGAAAATAAAACCAAAACAAACAGAACAAGAAATGTTCTGCAGAACAACCTGGAGATATTCTATAAACCCAGGCCAGCTCTGCAGCTCCTGTGGAGCATCTCCTTCCCTTCAGCGACCCTCTGACCGCCCAGTGTTTGCTCCGGGCTGCAAGAAAGGAGCCCCCAAAAGCAGCACCTAACTCTGCAACCAGTGCCTTGGAAAATCCCTTCTCCAATTCCCCGTTTTGAGCACGGCACAAGCACCAGGGAGGACTGAGGGATGGCAGAGCTGCCCCTCACCCTGCTGTAGATGGAGGCCCCGGTGTGCACCAGGAGGTGGATGCAGGATTCCAGCTCCTCACTCTGCTGCTGGAGGTCTTTGTGCTGCTCCTGGGTGAGGCTCTGGCAGCTCTGCTCCCGGAGCAGGGTGTTGTGGGCCAGCACAGCACAGTGCAGGGGGGTATGGCCTGGAAAAACAAGGATGGCAGGGAGAGAACCACAGTCCAACCAAAAATACCGATGCAGAGAGCTGGCATGGAGAGCACGTGCCTCTCTCTGCATGTGTTGTCAACCCACAAGCCCTTCTCTGCTCTCCAATGTACCACATTGTCTGCATGGACAATTTTTGGGGCTCTCCAGCATCTGCTCGTTTCCAGTTGTGCCTTGAATCCCCTCTGAACCATTCAATTCCGTGGCATTTGAATCCCCTCTGAACCATTCAATTCCGTGGCATTTGAGTGCTCAGACACAACTGTCTCCCCCCCAGGCAGTTCCTGAGCCCACTCTGGTCTCCCAGCCCCAAATCCCAATGAGCAGCAGACAGTGAAATAGCCAATACAGGTTTTCAGGCCACTGTAAAATATCTGTGCAAAGGGTTTTACCTTCAAAATCCTTCATTTCTAAGTCAAGAGGGAAACCCAGGGACAGTATAACCTGGAAGCAACAGAGAAATTGAAAATTTCAGTTCAGCAGAACAGTGTCCAAGCCAGAATCTGTCAAAACCAACAAACTTTAAAATCAAACAAATCAGATGATGATAATTTCACTGCAAACTAAGCCCTTTTTTGACACTAGATATCAGTGCTGTGAGTCTGTTTCCTAACAGGGATATTCAGGGTTACACAAGATGATCATGTTCCCTAGATTCTTAAACCCCACCTTATTATAATATCATATGAGATTTATAATATCATATTAGATTTATAATATAATATTAGATTTATAATATAATATTAGATATATAATATCATATTAGATTTATAGTTCAGAACAGTAACATTTAGCCACTGCCCCCAGCTCAGGAGTTCCAGCCTCCTCACTCTCACCATGGATTAGGCAAAGACACCAGTAAGCAGAAATGAAAATTTCTCCTTGACAGGTTCAGCCAAACTTTATCACCTAAAAGTTCACCAACACTGACTATTCTCAGGTGGATTTATTTGCTTTTTGGTTTTAGTGTGTGAGAAGTTAAACCCACAGCTTGCTGCAGCAATGAGGATGCAGAGACTAGAAATGGCCTGAACAGTGATCTGGAGGTGAGCATTGCTTGGGGTTACAAATTTTAAAATAAAGAAACAAAGGGGTTTTTTAAATAAAGAGAAAAAAAATTTAAACCCTTGAATGTAAGGAAGTGATAGTTTCAGTGTGAAGAAGCTAAGCATATATTACTTATATATATAAGTATTACTTATATATATAATATATATTTTTTTCTGTATTACTATGGATAATGTATTTCTTTCTCTTGATTGAATAAAACAAGTTGTTCCCATTACAAGACTGAGCATTTTTGCAGTGCAGTGACTTATCCAGAACTCAGAGAAGAGAAGGCACAGGAATCTTGCTGCTGAAAGATGATCCAGAACAGTTGGGGCCTGACTTATCTTCTCATAACAACAATAAAATATATGCAGATCAAATATTGACAAGCAGCTCTGAGGTGCTTGATTATTAGAGATTAGATAGTTAATCCATTAGGGGGAAAAAAAAAAAACCCACAATAAAATAAACAAGCAAACCATAAAGCCTTTCATGGCTTTGACCACACCGAGAAGTCAGTGTGTGTGAGTTTTCCCTTTCAGTGGCAAGGGGGGGGGGGGAAAAAAAAAAAAAAAAAAAAAGAGAAAAAAAAACATAAAAGAAAAGCCAAACAAAGAAACCCTGAAACACAAACCACCCCAAGGCACTCTGGGAGGCTTTGTTGGAATGGTCTGTGTTAAAACACTTCTCCCCGCTGAAGGAAACACCTGTTTTCCAAGGAACTCTCCGTGTTACACATTAACTGCCCGCTCGGGGCTTAACCCGGGGCACGTGCCAGGCAGAGCTAACGAATGCTGGGGATGCAATGCCAACATGCCAGGCACCCCCTGGCACCCCATCCCCGTGCCCTGCCCTCAGGTAACCCCAGCACAGCCACAGAACTGCCTGTGCTCGGGCCCGACACCACTCAGGGCAGGGATGTTTCAGTGATTCCATTTTATGGCCAATAGTTGAGCATTTAAGACACGTGCCTGCTGATCCCTGCTGTGTAATCCCTTCCCAGAATCCCCACAGTGCCTTTTTAGATGTGCTAATTTGCTCTTCAGGGCTGGCACACGAATCAGGTGGAGTCCCTGTCTGCAGAGAGATTTGTGGAGCAACAGAGAAGCGAAGGTCTGCTCATGTCAGTCACGTTTTGAGTGAAACCTGAAAAAACACCTCATTTTGAAGGCTGAGCCTGTGCTGTCCCTGCCTGCAGGGTCCCATCTGCTCTCTCCCCAGCTGGCTTGAGTCTGGACACAATTCCCTGCTCCCATCTGAATGACGCTGATCCCAGGGAGGGGGTTTCACCCTGGTTTTTGTGCTCCCCCTCCTCACACCCCCCGGCTGGGGAACCCCCTCCAATGCAGAACCACACTGGGGGCTCAAGGCACAGCAACCCCACCCTGCTGGTGGCCAAACCAGCAGGTTTAGAGCCATGATCTGCAGAAAGAATGCAAAGATTTTTCCTCTGTGACAGGAGGCTGACACTGGCTGCAAATACAGCCCTAAAACAGGAGAAAAACCACCCCTGGGAGGTCAATTCCTAACACAAGGAGTTTTTAGTCAGTCTGCCCTGCTTGCTGACACTTTTACCTTCTAAGAGAGTTGTTTAAAGACACCAACATCAACACTTTACCGAGGGTATCAAAGCCATAAAGCCTCTCCCACCTGGAGGACTTGGGCATAGCCATAGGTGGCAGCGAGGTGCAGAGCTGACTGCCCTTTGTTGTCCACGGCGTTGACATCTGCTCCTGCCTGGATCAGGTCGTGGACAATGGCTGGCTGCCTGGCAGTGACAGCCACCAGCAGGGGAGTCTGGAACAGCAGAGGAACGTGAGGGTCTGACAGCACAAAACAAGGAATGGGGAAAGCTCAGTGATGCCCGGAATCCCGAGGGCTGTGCTGCCCAAAAGGGAGACGGCTCACAGGGTGATTTAGAATCCCACATGACTCCTTGACAGGTTCAGCCAAACTTTATCACCTAAAAGTTCACCAACACTGACAATTCTCAGGTGGATTTATTTGCTTTTTGCTTTTAGTGTGTGAGAAGTTAAACCCACAGCTTGCTGCAGCAATGAGGATGCAGAGACTAGAAATGGCCTGAACAGTGATCTGGAGGTGAGCATTGCTTGGGGTTACAAATTTTAAAATAAAGAAACAAAGATTTTTTTTAAATAAAGAGAAAAAAAATTTAAACTCTTGAATGTAAGAAAGTGATAGATTCAATGTGAAGAAGCTAAGCATATATTATTTATATATATAAGTATTACTTATATGTGTGGATCCCGAGATGGGGGCACTGCCCAGCTCTGGCAGAACTCCCTCTAGTGCTCTCCAGCCCCAGTTTGGCTGACAACCCACACCCAGCGTTTTTGGAGCACCGATTCCATCAGGTGCAGCCCTCCTGGCACCAACCAGTTGCTCATAAAACCTTCAGCCTCAGAGGCTGCTGCCAACAAACACACATCTTGCTGGAGCAGTGTTTCCTCAGATCACTCCATAAAAAAGAACAGGCTCCTTCTCATCCCACCTCATTTCTGCTCCTGCCAGAGGCGCCTTGGCAAGGCTCAGCAGTGCCAAACCTTCCCCTGCAGTAACAGAGGGGCAGAGCTGGGTTTTTCAGCTGTTCCCAGTGGTGCAAAGCCCCTGCCCACCCCAAACCCTGCTGGCTGCAGGAGGAAGGGGTCCACCTTACCTTTCCTCTGTGCTCCTTGGCATCGAGTCCCCTCAGCGGCTTCACTCGCTCTGCAGCTGCCCGGGCGTGGGCCCTCAGACCTTTAGCTGCATAAATATGTAGAATTCTAAGACAGCAAATAGAGACACTGGTCACTGCTCGGCCATGGACAGCTTTACAGGGTGGCACTGCCACTCTTGGGGGGTTTCACACCCTGTGTTCCACAAATCCACACCAGGAGCCTCAAAGGGCTTTGATCTTAAAGCTCCCACTCCCACGGAAAGAGCTTCCTACCTCAGACAACTGCAGTGTCCAGGAGCCCTCAGCACTCCTGAGCTCTGACACGCTGCCTCCTTCCCACTTCAGCACTTTCCTTCGGGTGAGATTTGCTGCTGGGAGGCACCTAAGTCCTCCCCAACACCCAGTGGTGGGGCCCAGAGTACCATATTTTGTGGATATATCACTTTTTGGGGTGATACAGCCCTGTATGTGTTGGTGAAATCCCAACCCCTGGAGGTAACACACAACCCCTAAGTGGTATATTTGTAATCAACCTGTTAAACTCCACTTCTTTATCAAACCCACTGGTCAGAAGGACAAAGTCCTTGTATTCTGGACAAGACACAGAGTTGTCACAACCCACAGGAGTTGTGGGTTTGCTGGTGACGTGGCCCTGAGTGATGGGGAAAACACTGGGCTGCTTCACTTGGGTGAACACTGGGCTGCTTCACTTGCCTGGCTCTGGCTGGAGCCACTTCCATTCCCCCAGGGCCCTGGGAATGCACAGGTAGCTTTGCCATCCCCCTCTGCACAGGAGGAGACCCATCCCACACATGGTTGGACCAACCCCTGGCTGCCTTTTGCTCCAGACAGCAACATTTGGAGGCTTTTCAGCCCGAAGGTTGCAGGCAGTCATTTCTCTCCTCGGGTAATTCTGCAGCCCAGAGCCAGCCCTTGCCATTTCAGGAAGTATAAATGCAGCTTTCTGGCTAATCTGATTTTCAGTCAAGCTCAGCATTAGCTGTGGCTGCACACCCACACATCCCCAGGGGTGCCAGGAGAGGAGACTAGAGATTGAACTGGCACATGAACTGTTGCTGTGAGCAAGGACTGCTTAAGGAAAGTGCCTCCAGGCTGGATCATGGAATTCCTCCTTAGTCTGCTTTAAAGTGCAAAATTAGCACAAAATCTCACAGCCAATCCGTGGTTCCTGCCTGTACATACAATACTGAACTAATTGATTGCTAAACCAATGCCAGGTCACCCTTTTGGATAGGAAATAAAACACTCTAGGCATGGAAAAGTTACTGTAGATCTTTATTGGGAACAAAAAAAAAAATAAAATAAAAATTTGTCTTTTTCTAACCAGAACAACCCAGAAAGAAATTCGGAAACAGTCAATCATTGTTTTATATTCACACACAGAATTTACATACACTGGAGTGAAAGGAATTGAGAAGCAATCTGAGCAACCATGGGCTTGATTCACAACTGCATTATCCCAGTTTTACCTCCCTTTCTTGTACTTGTAAAACTGGAGTAAGCAGGGGTGAACTAAGCTCCTTCCAATTAATTTCTTTGCTGGGTTTTTCTGCAAATATAAGCCACTAATTTCAATGCACACCTGAACTACTGCTATTTTCCAACAGCTTTATGATCACTTACATGATCTATTGCTTATGTCTTCCAGATTTGTCAATATTCAAAACCAAAATATGGTCAGAAAGCCTTTAAGACTTTCAACCTGAGCTTGTAAACCTCACTCAGGCATTAACTGTGAGGTGACTTGAAATATTGCCTGGGTGGCAACTGGACTCCAGGTAATAAGCAGTGCAATAAATTATTTTGCTGTTAGTCTTGCAAATAATAAAATCACCTAAGGCTCCTGGGCTTTGGAAAGCAGAAAAACCCAGAGAAATTGTGTTCACCAGCCAAGAGTCTGTTGTTTATTAAGAGAACAATAAACAGAGTTAGAAGGGGGTATTTCTCCTGCAAATATATTTGCCTGTGGCATGGCACTCCTGAACATCAACCACAATATTTACAGAGGAAGAAGTAAAAGCTACTCATTCTCCAGGAAAGGAAATCAGAAAGCTGCAAAGGGAATGTGGGAAATTTCCCACAGGCACAGGAGAGGTCCCTGATGTTCCTGATGTTCCCTGGCTCAGCACATCATCACCAGCTTCACACCCAAATGCTACAGAACAGGGAAAAATATTGCCAAATAATAGCCATGGCACAGATTCCTTGTCATTCTGCAGGGCAGGTTTTGGCAGCCCCTGCCTTCCCAGTGATCTCCTGGCACGGGGCCACGTCCTGCAGTCCTGACTCACACAAAACTCCTGGAGACTTCAGTGGGACCAGGGTCTGCCCACTGGCAGAACATGCAGCCACTAAAGCAGCCCCCCATCTCGAGGGTGGGTATTTTAGAGTCCAGAACCACAAAAACCCCTGAGTCCAACCACACCCACAGGGTTGGATTCCAATGGCAGACAAGACCAGACCTTCAAGTTACACCTTTGAGTGAACTCAGATGTTCCATCTGCCCTGCAAATAGGGATGTCTGACTGCACTGGCATTTAGTTCAGCTGTACTGGCTTTATTTCAGATCACTGCACCAGCAGAACAAAACCACACTTTAAATCTTCCTAAGTTCCCAAAGGAGCAGCTCAATTTAGGAAAGAAAAAATGCCGATTTAAGCCCAAAAATGTTTTCTAGTGGCCTAGAGCTGGTAGAAGTTCCTGCATGGACAGGGCAAAGACACACACACAAGGCATTTACACAAAAGCAGTCCTACTGAAGTGGGTCTTGGCAGGTGTGCCCTCACCAAATCCTACAGCTGGCCAAGGATACTCTACAATATGCCAACTTGAGACCCTTCCCTGTGCCTGAGGGTGAAAGTCACCTTGTGCTGATGCTGAGCACAAGTCTGCAGTATCAAAAGCCTGCCTGGGAGAGGCAGCAGGAGCTGCAACAGCAGAGAAATCCTGTGCTGGGCCCCAGAACAAAGCGAGTTTCACACAACACCCAAGTCAGGGAGTGCTAAAGTTCCCAGCCCACCCCCCTCCCACCCCGCCTGCTTTTCCCTCTGTACTCAAAACTCTCTGTGGTGCCAGGTGGAGCATTGAGTAGGTGAGGGGCAGGCCCCAGGCGTGCAACAGCTCAAAGCCCTTCGACAGACAGAGCATGGTTTAGGACATACGTATCATTGTCCTCGTCTTCCAGCAGCAGCTTCTCGATGGGCAGCGCGCCGATGACCCGCCGGGCATCCTCCAGCTCCTGGGGGGCTGGCTCGGGGATGGAGATGGGCACGGGCACAAACTGAGGCCCCGAGAGCGTGGAAGAGGCTGGCTGGTACTGCAGAGTGGAGGCTGGCAGGGCAGAGAGGGGCTGTGCCCACGGGAAGTACGTGAGGGGCGGCTGCTGCTCCGTCACCTCGAGCGGGGGCACCACGGCCGGGGTGCTGCTCCGGGGCTGGCAGAGAAACAAAACTCCATCAAACCAGTGGCCAGGTGGGGCAGGGGGTGGGGGGGACACAGCACAGACTAGGGGTGCTCGGTCTGACCTCTAACATCCCTTTTCCTCTCCCTCTGGGTGCTCTGAGTGTGACACTTTCCCCATGAGAGCGGTGGCTGTGGGTGCCCCAGGTGCTGGTTGCCACGAGCTCACACTCGTGGTCCGGTTGCCTCTAGCTTTCTGTTCCCATTCCCACCCTCTCTGTAAGCCCATGGGACTCTCACACCCTGTGCTGGAAACTGCCTTCTTGACAGTCTCTTGCAAGTTGACTTTGCTGCCACAGGGCAGCTCATTCTGGCTCTGGAACAGCCCACCCTGACCAGCCGTGTCACCCACAGCACGACCACCTCAGGAATGGTGGCACTTCCTCAGCACTGAAGGCCAGAGGGCACAGGCTGGGCTTTGGGTGCTTTGCTGGCTCTGTTTGAGCAGCTGAACTGAAGCACTGAAAGGAAAAATCAGCTGCTTGAGTTCCACTGAAACACAAGTCTCTGCCCTTCTCCTCCAAGGAGGAACAAATTATCTTGGGTTGTCCTGCAGCCAAATATTCTGCTGTCTTTACTATCTTTACGTGCTGTTTTGACCTTCCTCTTCCATCAGTAAATAGCAACTTTGGAGAAATTTATTGCCAAGTCATTCTTCCTGCTTCACCTGTTGTGTTTCCTGGAATCCCATTTACCTGTGTTTGTCTTTTTTTTTAAGCTTGGAAATCAATAGTGAAGAACCTCTACTCAGCCTGGAGGAGTGGAAAAGGCCAGTGAATTTTGCCTGATTCCAGTACAACCACGGCTTTTTTCCCCTGTTCAAACCATCCTGATGTCCAGCCAGTGCTAGAACAGCTACATGGCATGAATGCAAACACACACAACATGATGCAATTAAATAAATCAGACTAACTGCACCAGTCAACCCCATGGCTCTTGCTAGAAGGGATTTAGGGGAATCAGGGAATTGGATAATTCCTCACAGGGAATTAGCTGTCACTCATAACCTTTGGCTCACTGCAAAACTGGCATTTTTGACTTACTGCAAAGTTGGTGATGAGTGGCTGGGACGTGTAAGTCAGGACAGATGAAGGTCCCACCAGGGTGTAGCTGGGACACATGGGCTGCACATACATGTCTGCTGTGTAGGGACAGCTGGCTGCCTCATGGGACACATACTCGGGGTAGGTGGTCCACTGGGTCAGGGGCTGCAGGGATGTGGGAGAGGGCTGGGGGATCCAGCCAGAAGCCAGTGCTCCTTCATCTGTGACTGGCAGAGCAGGGGCAGACACGTCCATGTCAATGCAGGGCTGGCCTGAAAAAAACAGGAGAGGGTTAAAGATTAAACCCAGCCCAGCACAGCCTTCCCTGCAGCAAACACTGGGAGGGTTGGGGATACATTACCCATTGGGGAATAGGAAGGAAGTGGCTGATGGGGCAAAACAACCTGGAAGAGAGAAGAAAATAAATTCAGAGGTGAAGATCATCAGCATTAAATTCAATCCCTTAGAGAAGCACTGAGGGACAGAGCACATTGAGTTATCAGCTGGTTATCAGCTACTACTGCACTGTCAGTGTCTGAATTTCCCCACCCAGAAGGGCTGAGCCTGGCAGCCAGGATACATAAACCCAGCTCAAAGGGACCTTAAACTGGGCTTAAACCTTGTGTTGCAGAGGGAATTCCTCTTCAGAGAGGAGCCAGTCCACCTGCTCCCTCCTGGGAGGGCAAATACAGGTTGAAACCAGGCAGCAAATCACCAAGGATGGCTCTGGGTCACCCCTTTCTGTGCTCTTGAACAAGCTGCCTCACTTCCAAGCCACTTTTTGGCCCTAGGAATTAGATCCTGCCAAGAGCAAAGCACTTTTCCCCTTTCAGTGGTGACTGAAGGTGCTCAGCACACTAAAGGGGGTATTAATGGTATTTGCCAGATAACACCAGGCTGCAGTGCCTGCTTTAGAGATGCAAAGATTTCTTTCACTGCCAAAGCAGTGCTGGGGCTGGTCAATCATTTAGCCACCCAGGAATGGTTTTCCTCCCGTGTTTGCTCTCCTCCTACCGTTGCAGCTGCTGTTGCAGTGGCATTGTGGACATTCCCCCTCTTCCTTTTCAGCAGCTCCTTCACTGGCTCCTTAACACGGACACCTTGGTAGGGCCGAGGCTGTGGCTGCTGGTCTGGAGCAGAAGCTGAGGGGGGAAAAAAAAAAGAGCAGGTGACACTTATTTTCCTCTCTTGGAGCCCAAATCCTCGTGGCAGCCTGTTGGTCTGCAGGCTGGACCAGCCACATGGATGGAGGAGGTTTGTTTTATTCCCCTCAGACCTCACTCTGTGCCTCTGCTTTGTGTTGCTCGGTGCCCCCGACCTGAAGTGCAGCTTTGCACACCCCCCAAAGGGCAAATCAGGCTGAGAACATCCAACAGGGGTGAGGTTTGGGTTGCTCAGTGCACATCTGCTCTGTGCCGTGACAGAACAGAGGACAGAAAGAAGTAGAGATGTAAAAAAAGAGACATAAAAAAGTAGAGACGAAAAAAAGAGACATAAAAAAATAGAGATGAAAAAGAAATGACAGAGGAAGAGAGGGAAAAAAGTAGATATTTAAGAGAAATACATGTTATTGAATGTTTAGACACAAGCTACCCAAATTAGCAAAGCATCCTCACTTGGAAAGCCACTTAAACATCTTCAGTGGGATGTGAACGACTCATTTTGAGCACAGGCAGGTGCTGAAGTGCCAGCCTGGCCCAGAGCTGTGTTTCTGTCCCAAACAGACTTTGCTCACGGCCTGGCCAGGAGGTTTTTAACTGGGTGAGCTGAGTTACACTGCCAACACCCAGAAACCTCAGAGCTTACCCCCAGAAACTCTGCCCCACTTTGAAAAGTCAAGCCCTCAGCCAGCTGAAAAGGCCTCTCACCAACCCCTGCAGCAAAGGAGAGCAGAGGAAGCACATTTCTTCAAAAGCCAACATTAACAACTCATATTTTACAGGGACTATTTGGAGGCAATCGATAGCAGGAGGAAACCAGGGGATAACAGAGCTCAGATGTTTGTAAAGCCACCGATAGCAGTGGTGGCTCCCTGCCCCTTTCACTGCACTTTGATGTGTAAATACACTAATTGATAAGCTTCCCATTTTTAAAGCTTGCAACTGGTTTTATGAAGCACAGGTGGACATCCAGCTCGAGACTTAATCTTGGCATATTATTCCTCCCCGGGAGCATTTATTTAGATTTATGTTCTGTGCTTCAAATCACAGATGAATCATCACACCTTGGATCATCTCTCTCATTTACATCTAATTATAGGCACACTGAGATGTTTCTGTTACACCTGCCTGGGAGGAGAAAAGCAGAGTCTAAATCCAGAGGTTCTTAATCAACCTCGAAAATTATTTAACAGAATAAACATTTCTGACCTTTAAAAAAATTAAATACTTCTTTCCCTTCAACTCGGCTCTTCCATGAACTCATTTCTGACTCACCACATATAATTTAATCATGGAATCTTGATTGACCAGGATAAATCCTTTTGGTACCAGACACCACCACGTTTATGTGTTGAACTGTTGTCTTTGTTACCTTTATGAACATTGGGGAAAATAATTTGCTTTCAAATAGTAGTTGAAGCAAAAGATGATTTTTCAAGCCTTTGCCTGATCTACCTTTTCTTTTCTGTGGGCATTCTTGGTGGCACTTTAAATTAGGCTACATGCATTCTCAGGAATCCTGTGGCTTTGGAAATGAAGTTTTTAAAGAGAATTAAGGTCACTTTAACTCTCCATAAAAGCATCCACAAAGGTTTTTAATACAGGTTAAATTTTTTGCTTTTTAAATTTAAATTTTAAATTTGAATTTAATTTGTATTAATTTACTTGAGTGAATTACCAACTCCACGAATCTGAGCTCTGCTCTGAGTTGCCTGAGAGGCAGAACTGAACCTCTTGGGGAGCATCTTATCCCCGAGTCATCACACCAGTTTCAAAGGGCCTCCTTGCAGAATTAGGGTGGGGAAGGATGGTGGTTTCTGGCTCCAGGTTTGGGGGATGGGAAAGAAGAAATTTACTGTAAAAGCTGACAAATATACCTATTCAGAGTTTCCGGTGCAAGCAGAGTAACCAAAAAAAAAAATAAATTAAAAAAAAGGTAAAAAACCCAAAGTCTGCAGAACGTATTTCGGTTCCCCCAAGCTGACCTCCAGAAGTAAAAATAATGCTAGCACAGCTGCTTTTCCACTGTTCAGGGGTGCACAGGGGCTGAGCACCACAGATGAACCACAGCAAAATGACTTTTGGCTTCAGCAGGCAATTAATTCCTCAGCGAGCAAAAAACATGATCATTTACAAATATCAGCATTTTGAGAAATAAGGACAATTAAAATATCCTTGTGAAGGAAGTACCTGGATCTAGCAGCCTCCAGCTCCTTATGCCAAGGTCTTAATAACCTCTGGAGCCAAGGTTCAATTATATTTTCATTTAAGCCACCAAGGTCCACGGGGCCAAATTCCATTCCAACAAATCAAACTGTGTGTGACACAATTCCAGGACCACACACCAGCCAGGTGCTGTTCCTCAACAGGCAGCTGCTCCCTGGAGCAACACGAAGCATCACAAGCCAAGAAAGAAGGGAGGGGATCTAATCCAAGCAGGAGGAAGCTTTGTGCTCTTTTCTCCAGCCTGTTTTGGCTCCTGGCAGTGCTGCTGCCATCCTGAGCAATCCTGGCTGTGTGCTCAGGCTCAGGTTCCCTCCATCAATGTTATCACTCCCTGTGTTTGCTGAGTGTCAGCAAAAGCCCAGCACAAGCCTTGAAGACTTTTGCACAACCTTCCAGTATCAAGGGACAGCAGAAGAAAGCCCATACTGGTGTTGGATTTCAAACCACTCTGCAGCTCAGCCCACAAGTGTCCAGTCTGCACAGACAAGGCCCCAGGTTGCCCCTGGTGAGGATTTAACCACTCCATTAATGCTGTTGGGAAGCTCCACACACACATCTCCCTGCACTGGTTATCCCCAGGCTGATCACAGCATATAAATATAATTTTTCCTGCTGAGTACAAGTCCAAGTTGTGGTGGACACAGCAGGAGCATCCAATGGGATCTTACTGTTTGATTTTGGGGAGCAGCTCCAACCCCAACCCCTGGGCTAATGAGCCTCAGGAACAAGTGAGCAAAATGCAGAGGAGACTGATGTGTTGGGTGCTAATCCTGTAAACCCTGGCCCTTGAGTTGTTTGGGCTTTGGAGAACCTGGGAGATGGAAAAACTGTTCCCTGGGTGAGTAAAAAGCATTGGAAGAGTCTCCCCAGGGAAGTGGTGGAGTCGCTGTCCCTGCAAGTGTTCAAAACACAAGCAGACCTGGCACTTCCCAGTGCACTGCTGGGATTTGGTCAGAGGCTGGACTTGATGACCTTGGTGGTCTTTTGCAACATTAATGATTCCATGATTCTGTGTCCACAGCCCCTAGTGCAGCAGCCCATTTTCACATGGTTTTTGTCAGCCCCAGCTTTCTGGCAGCTCAGTGTTTGTGTGCAGAACACGCTACCACGTTATTAAGAACATCCATGAAACGCCGCTCTACCACCAGACAGAGAGAGAAAACGCCAAGACACCGCCAAACAATCCAACCAGGCCACTTCAAAATGCATCTTCCTGTGAGTTTTTGCTTTAACCAGGGCTGAAAGTGGAGGGAAGGCAGTGGCAGAACAGCTGCTGGAAGGCTGTGAGTGCTGGAGCGTGACGGGTTTCAGGTCAGCGAACTTCCCATCAGCACCACTGGCTGTCACACTCACACACACACACACACACACACACACACACACACACACAC
>NW_020884916.1:1827847-1902420 GCF_003945725.1 Corapipo altera | reverse complement strand
TTCAAACTTCAGCCTTTCAACCCAGTCAGAACAATTTCCCACCAGGCAATTTTCGGTTTGAAAGACCCAGCTAATCCCTCCCTGCAGCCGCCACGCTCACAGTCCCTGCTTCAGGAGATTTGCTGCTGCTCTGCTCCCCCCCTGACGTGTGATAAGCTTATCAATTGATCACTGTTAAATATTCTCCCCTTGGCTTCTTTCGCCTCCAGTGTAATAAATAATTGAAGAGAAACACAATAGAAATAACACTTTTTTTCTTATTTGCAGTAACGCCGAAAAGCAATCTGAACTAACTCTGAACAGCAAGGAAAAATTCAGATTTCAATTAGCAAACCAGCGAGTTAATGGCTGGGTATTAAAGATCAAATCACGCTTTTTTCAGGCACAGTGAACTTTGGCAAATAAAAAGAAGAAAGAGGCTTAGTTTTGTAGATGCTTGGATGCTTAGTCTCTAATCAAAACCTTTTTACAATGAGACATCAGTGCCCATTTAGCCAGGGACTAAATATTTCATCATGGTCATGATCCTGTCCTTATTTCCTTGTTAATTACAGTTTCCCTCAATATGTTAAAAAGAGGGAAAAAACCAAGGTGATCTTTATCTCTGCTTTGTGGTAAGTCCAGGACAGGGAAACAAAGCATTGAAATGCATTTAATTGTCAAAAATCCCAGACAGCAGCATGGCAGGGAGTCACTCAGGAGGAAGGTTCTTCATTTCAACTCCATCCCTGTCCCTCAGCATCCTTCAGGGTGTGTCCCTATTTCAATTGATCCAACCAATCAGTTAAAAGGTGAAACGCTCCAAAGTGACCCATCTGCAACTCAAGCCCTTGGAAACAACAACAACAACAACAACAACAACCAGTTATTTCTACCAAGACCCATCTTAGCAAGTTACAGAAAACACAAGGAAAATTGGAGGGGATCTTCATTTATGCTGTTTGGTGCACTGGGGGTGGGTGTTTCAGTGAAGGTTTAGTTAATGCAAAGCACCAAATAAACACCTGGGCAGAGAATCTGCTTTACAACAAACAGAGCTCAGGGCAGGAGCAAAGAGCTGAGTGATGGTTCATTGCTCAGCATAAGGAAACAGGAGGGTTCTGAGCATAATGAAGCCAATAGACTAAATATTTCACTTTCTTAGCAGCAGCTCAGGACAGGGTTTGAACAGGTCTCTTATATCACATTATAACTACCCAAGTCAGTGGAACATTAATTTGACAGCAATATATTTCAGATTTGTGCCCAATATCTTTGTTTTCAGGGGTTCATCTGCCATCCAAGCATCAAATTAGCCTGGATTCATGTGCCCTTGGACCTGCCTGTGCTGTTCTTGGGGGCATGGAATGCTTTGGACAAATGTCCTTTCAAAGAGGTCTCCTTCATCCCTAAAATGACCTAAACCAGTGGAAGTCTGGAGAGCCCTGTACAGAGCCTACATTCTGTTCCCACACAGGGAAAGTGCTGCAGATTGACAAATAAAAATGTCAAACTTTGGATTTTTCCACTTGGGCAGAAACAAGAATCAAGGAGAGATGTGAAGACTCCTGGGAAACAACTGAAAGGCTGGTTAGTGATCCCTGTTGCTTGGATTATTCTAATTAAAAAAACACCAAAAAAAAAAATCAAAAAAAGATCTTCCAAGTGCCAAATAAGAGCTGGATGCACTTGGCCATGCAGTGGTGGGGGCTACTAAAAATTACCTCTTTCAGAAGAAGGGGAAGCTGAGATAGACAGAAAGTGCCTTAACCATAAGTCTCACCCTCACGTCCTGATTCCTCCCAGCCCATAAATACTCTTTCCATTTTAGTAATGCAGGCTTTCCATTTAATTGCTGCTGTGGTCATTCGTAGAGTTTGACACCTGCTCTGCAGAGCATGGATGGGCTCAGCTTTTGTGCTATCCCTCTTTCCTGGTGGGGCTTCACCAGAATTAGAGCTCACGGGGCACGGTTTCACCTCTCAGCCTCATTAGCTGATACTTTCAGGGGGGCTCTGTACAACCCTGTATCTGCTGAGAGCAGGGAAGGCTTTATGCCCTTCAAAAGTGCTTGGGAAGAGATTTTTCAGAGGTGGGAACTCCCATCTCTCAGTGCCAAGGGAATCGGGGCGGGCAGTGGAACAGGGGAAGAGCTGAACTCCTGCCAGTGACTGCAGCAGGAGCTGAGCATCCAGAGCACTAAATATGAAATTCTCACAGAATTTCCACCTGCTCCCATGCTTTTACATAAAAGACACCATTTGTTGTGGCTGAAATGCCACAGGAGCCAGTTTTCAGGAGAGGTGTGTTCACGTTGTTTCCAAAGCACGGGGTGACCACCCTGGCGAAGACACCTGAGAGGGAAGCAGCCGGTGCTGCCCATGAATTTCCCATCCCTGAAGGGCTGCTGGGCCTGCTCCCATCCAGCAGAATCCTGCCAAAAGCTGGGGAGCCCCGACCAGTCACTTCTGCTGTGCCGTGGGAGGGGATGTTTCGGGCTGAGACACTCGCCGGGGTTTTGCCGAGCGGAAAAACGGGCCCCTCTCCTGCAGAGAAGTTCCCCCCAGGGAACGACTTCCAGCTCTCAGGGTCACCCATGTGAGACTCCCCGGAGCAAAAGAGCCTTTGGTCATGGCAGGTGAGGGCAGGGGCTGCCAGCTTGCCCTCTGTTCCTCCCTGAAGGAGCAGGAAGCCACCCTTCAGGAGGTGCCCTCACCCTCAGGTTGAGGTCACCCCTATTTGGAGGAGCTCTTGTGTCACTCCTGTGCTTTGGGTTTGGGAGTTTCTTTGTCCTTTGGTGGTTTTGTTGTTGTTGGGTATTTCTTTTTAATAGCTGGGGAAAATGTATGGAAATTACACCATTCCTTTTGAAGCCTCCTGTTTTCAGAGAATGTTGGAATGGTTTGAGTTAGAAGGGACCTTAAAGATCACCTCATTCCACTCCCTGCCATGGGCAGGGACACCTTCCACTAGCCCAGGTTGCTTCAACCTGGCCTTGGACACTCCCAGGGATGGAGCAGCCACAGCTTCTCTGGGCAACCTGTGCCAGGGCCTCTCCACCCTCATAGCCAACAATTCCTTCCCAATATCCCATCTAACCCTGCCCTCTGTCTGTGTGAAGCCACTCCCCTTGTCCCATCACTCCATGCCCTTATCTAAAGTCCTTCTCCAGCTCTCCTGGAGCCCCTTTAGGCACTGGAAGGGGCTCTCAGGTGTCCCTGGAGCCTTCTCTTCTCCAGGCTGGACACCCCCAGCTCTCCCAGCCTGTGTCCATAGGAGACCACCTTGTGTGGTCAGTCCACAGCTCAGACAATTTACCTGCAGGGTGAGGAATGCCAGAGCCTGACCCCCACCCCTGGGTGTGCAGGGCTGGGTGTCAGCCCCAGTGTCCCTTCCCTGGCCCCTCAATCCCACAGGAGTGCAAAGCAGAGCAGCTGCTGGCAGGAGCAGCTTTCCACTGACGCTGGGATGTTTGTCCCAAACTCAGGGAAAAGCTTCCTTCACCCCTCAGAATTTCTCCACAGGCTTGTTGCCCACCTACCACCCAGGATGTCCTTTGGTCAGAATACCTGAGTGGCTCATTTTGATTTTAGTTGTGTTGCAAACCCCTGCATGGCAGAGGAAAGCTCCTATTTCCTAGGAAGGGATTCCCAAGGGAATCCCCAGCAGAGGTGGGATTTTATGCTGCCACATTAGCCCAGGGCTCATGCAAGCACACACCAAGTTCCCTGGTCACCTGTGCTGCCTCTGCACCAGTTTATACCTTGGAGAAATGCAGTGGCTCCCACGGGGAACATCCACTGTGGTCACAGGTGCTTTGAGGCAGATGGGGCAGGAAACGAGAGGTCACAGCTGGTCACACCAAAGTGAAACAGAGGGGACACCAACCAGAGACTCCCAGAGCTGCTGAGAAGTCCACAGAAACTTCCACAGAAACCTTTGGGATCTGGCACCTGGACACCTGCACTGACCTGAGCAATCCCCCCATGGGTCTCCCTGACACCAGAACACCCTCCCTGCCCACCCTCAAAGCCAACACACACCAACCATCCCTGCAGTGGTGTAGGAAAGGAGGAGCATTAATAAGATTAATAAGATTTCCAGCAGTTCCATGGTGGGAAAAGGAACTCTGGCATTGCTACGAGGCTCAGGGGACACGGAGGGACAGGCAGGTATTGAACAGAAGTTCTTTTGCCAGGAATGATCAGCAGGGAATGGCTGACAATTTAATCTCTCCTCAGGCAGACTTGTAATTCCTGCTCCCCCCTGAGCAGTGCATGTGTCAAAGGAAAAAAACCAAAGGAAAAAACACCGATTTCCTCCCACCTAAAACATCAGGTTGTTAACATTGCTTTGTCACTGCAGGGAAAAAAAAAAACAAACAAGCCATTAATGGACTCGAGATGGAAGATTAGATGCAAGATTTGAATGCAATCACTTTGCAGTTTGCTCCACATCTTATAGCCACTGATCCTGAAAGCTGCACAAGATAAAGGGGGAAAGGTGTGTTGTCATGGTGCTTCCCTTGGCTGCTCAGCACTTGTCAGATAAATTGAAACATGATTGAATGAGCAGCCAGAGCTTCTTGCTAAAGGACGTAACAGCATCATTTCACAAATGTACGTTTGAGCTTCCAAAGTGTTCAACTGAAAAAAAAACCCTCCAAAAACTCAGGAGAAATGTGCAAGAGAGAAAAACAGATTTCACTGCTAATCAGCTGAGAAAGGCAAATGCACAGTAAACCAACCTCACAGTAAACCAACCTACAAGCTGTGACACAAAGAGGAGGGTTAGTTCCACATCAGATAAATCACTGGCAAGAGCTTAAGAAATCAAGTTCTTCCATTCAGGTGTGTTGTACCATTCCAGGCTGGTGGAACAGCACAAAGCATGGCAGCACAATTGCTAAAATCAGCATCATCTACTGACCCACAGTGAGAGTGAAAACCCTGCAAGAAGCAAACACCTACCTGGATTATGATCAGTAAACTATTCAGGCAAAGGTGGGCCCAGAGGAGTGAAATTATCTTGAAAACAAGAAAACTGATTTCCTGTAAAGTCATAACTGTATTGCCCTCAACTGCTTTGTTCCTTATCTTTTTTATTAGTTGAAAAAAAAACCAAAAAACAAAGTACATATCAAAAAAAAAAAAGGCAGAGAAATAAGATTTCTCACAGGTTTCACTTTTCAAAAGGAAAATTTTCTGGTACGTAACCACCGTAACCTTTGATATAATACCTGCATCCTGTTATTGTTTTTATGAATCATAGTCTTCCACTTGATTCATAGTGATGAAGCAGCAATGCCCTGAGCTCATATCCCTGCTGGAAAATGAGCATCACACCTTATCACCTGCCTGTGCTCAGCATCTCTCCACGAGTGTTCTCTCCCTCTCTGTCCTACCCCGTTCACCACAACCCTCAGGCGTTACCAGAGCCACGAAAAGCAGATCAGAGCTCACTTACATTTTTGCCAGTGCATATTCTATGGCAGGATGGAGCCCTTTTTTTTTGCCTCCTCCTGGATGAGGGTGACCTGGCTCAGTGTGTGTCCTCGGCAGGGATGTGACACCAGTGAGTGTCAGGATGTTTCTTTGAGGTTTTTAAAAGCCCCGTGTTCCCGCTGAACCCTGTGATGTCACCACATCCTCCAACCACCACCCCTGCTACATTTTCCCTCGCTCTCTGCCGCTCCTCGTGATGCTCAGAGGCTCCTCCAAGAGTGATGGGCTCTGGAAGATGTTGTGCATTAAAAAAAAGAGGTGTATTTGAACAAACAACCAAACCTGGAACCTGCCCCTCGCAGGATTTTACCACGGATTTACAACAGGAGGTCAGAAGGTTTGGCAGCAGAGGGTCTTTTAGTGAGATTTTGAACCTCTCTGCCACTAAGGATGGTCTTGTTTCACTAAGACAGTTGTTCTGCTGTGTCTGGCACCTGGACACCTGCACTGACCTGAGCAGTCCCCCCACGGTCACACTGGGGGTCTTCCCAACACCACAACACCCTCCCTGCCCACCCTCAAAGCCAACACACACCAACCATCCCTGCAGTGGTGTAGGAAAGAAGAAGGAACACTAATAAGATTAATAAGATTTCCAGCAGCTCCATGTTGGGAAAAGGAACTCTGGCATTGCTACGAGGCTCAGGGGACACGGAGGGACAGGCAGGTATTGAACAGAAGTTCTTTTGCCAGGAATGATCAGCGGGGAACGGCAGGAATCCTGCCTCCACACACCCTACCTGGGCAAAACCAGCCCTTTTTCAACGTGCAGCCCTTTTAAAACACAAAAGTGGAGTGTTTGCTCCTGCCTTGTGAGAATCTCAACTCCCCTGGGGGGCCACTAAATTTGAACTGCTGAGGAAACACCTGTAAACACTTCAGGCCTCATTAGGCGAGGACGTCCTCGGTTTAAAAAAGAAACCCCTCTTTTTTTTCTGTTTTGTTTTTATCAAAATACGACACCCCCCTCCCGCTGAAGAAGAAACAGCCCTTCCAAAATAGCTGGTAAAGCTGAAGGAAGGCTGAGAGAGACTCTCCACGGGAGTTTAAAGAAGTTCTTAAATAAAACATTAATAACAGCTCCATTATATCTCACCTACCCACACCATGAACACGACCTCTTAAACCTCTTAACACCCTTTCCTCTAAAAGCCAGACCACTGTGATGAATTTTCACAATTAACACTGATCTCGGAGCTTCATTCCCAGCAAAATAATTGTTGGAGGCTGCACAGTGAGTCCAGGATTCTGGCATTCCCATCTTCCCATTCATTTTTTTAGTCACTGAGTTGCCAGGACCCCAAAATCTGCTCTCCCAAATCTCCCATAAAAAGAGCAAGGCAGGGTCTGGTGAGTTCTCTGACCAGAAGCCTATTAAAGGAATTTTATCCTTTCAGGAATGGCAAACACCTCTTGGGAACGGGTCCATTTTGTGAACCATTTTGCAACACACCAAATTGTACTTAATGAGAAACCACAGATTAATCAGAGTAAGATAAATGGTTAATTTTACTCCTTCTGGTTCGAAGATTTATCCAAAAACTAAAAAAAAAAAAAAAAAAAAAAAAAAAAGCAAAAGCAACAAACCCCAAAGGAAGCAGAGTGGAAAGAAATAAGGAATGTGTCATCCCCACGCTGCTGCCCTCCAAAATAGCCCCCATCTCCCGGGTTCCCAGGCACGAGGGCATTGTTGAGCCACATTTTGCATATCTGCACTGCTGCTGAGTGCCAGCCCCACAGCACAACATCCTCTCTGCTGCTGAAGTGCTTAGTAATGGCAGAAAACCCCTTAGCTAATCCCACACGGGTGACCAGGTAAGCTGGAGTCCAACTCACGGCCCAGGGAAAAGCCAAATAAGTGGAAAAGAACATTGCAACTGCTTCCAGTGGCCTTTCAGCTGCACCAGAGCAGGAAGAAATTGTGGTCTCTCCTATCTCTGATCCAAAAAGCAATATCATGTTTCTCCCTAAATTAACGGAATTTCATTCTAGGAACCTCTTAAACGTGTGGAATTAAGATAATGCAGCAGCAAATCTCTTCCTGAGCAATGAAATTTGAAAGCCAGGGGCCAAATTTAGATTTACTTGTTTAGATTTACTTAAAGCTCACAAGGCAAAGTCAGGAGAAGTTCCTGGAGTGTGGCTTGAGCCAGCGTGTGAGGCAGTGCCACAGGGGGTTTGGAGTGTTCTCTGATGGAGATTTTTTCTGGAAACCCCCGAATTCCGGCAGCACAGAGCTCCTGGAATGCCCAGCATGGGAAATCAAGGGTTTAGGCAGGTTCCTGCCAGAAATAAGAGCTGATTTTAAAGTCTGAGAACACACTCTGTGTACATTTGGGCTCTGCAGAGCAGCACAAGCACGGTCTGAGATTTGTACACACCAGAGCTGAAGTGCCTGTGAAGGGAGGCTGTTTAATACACCAAAGTAAATATACAGACTCATATTAAAAGGATCTATATGTGCTTATCATCTCACCTTTAACTGTGCTTTAATTGAGCTCAGAAAAGCCGTGGATAACATTAAATAACTCAGGATTAAACTGGTTTTAAGGTCTTTACATCAATACTTTAAAAATATGAAGCCAGGCAGATAAAGTCTTATTGTAATAAACATCTGAAATGAGGAAGTTGCAAGAAAGGGGCATGTTTTCCTCAGATAAAACAGCCAGCACTGTTTTGGTGGCTGATAATCCTCCATTTCCATATTTTACACACAGTTACCCGATAAACTTTTGATGTGTTAACAGAGTAACTTCAGTTATACATTAAGACCTGAAGTGTGTGTAGCCTGGTGACCCCACACCACACCAAGCAGAATAAAATCTCTGCCAAACACGAGCTTTTTTTCTCCTTTCATGCATTTTATAGATGCAATTTAGTTAAGGACCATTTACTAACAAGGTCCAAAGAAAGAGACAGAAGTAGAGAGAAAGATGAAAAGCATCACTTAGCAAGTATCGTATTTGCCTCTTCCTCTGACAACTGTTTGTAAATCATGATTTGAGTTTATAAACACGAAAATGAATGATTATAAACTATAAACTTTCAGTCTATAAACATGGGTAGAGCCTCAGAGGTGCTGGAGACAAACCCACGTGGCAAAGACCGACTCCATCTCCCCTCTGCCCAGCAGTGGATTCACCAAAATTCACTGCACAGGGCACAGTCACACAGACCCTAAAAAAAGCCCCCTCCTGCCTCTGGTTCCCCTCAGCACAGAAATGCAGGTGAGCAGGATGAAGGGACTGAGAGAAGGCAGATTTTTGGTGATTGGTTTATACCATAAAACCTGATGCTGCTCTTGAGGGGAACTAAAACCAGGAGCTGCCCCTGCTCTGTCTGGCAGCACCACAGCCCTGCAAGGATTTGGGGGGCTATAAAACCAGGGGGATATATTCTGTTTGTCAATCTGAACCTGAGCTTTACCTCACTCCCTCATCTCTTTGATGTTGTCTGACAACCTCAGCTCCAGGGAATAAGTAATTTTCTTCCAAAAGTGGATTAATGCTGTTGACAGATGTCCTGGGTGTGGGATTTTCTTGTTGTTGTGTGGGGGTTTTTTTTGGTTTGTCTCTCAACATGTCAATATTAGCACTTTAATCCTGCCATACACCACAAGAAGTAGGAATATATAAGTAGTAGTTTGATATTTCAGAGAGCTTTGTGGTCTGCAAACACAAACATTTGCCTTTGAGAACACAGAAACTAAATTAATAAGTGGATCTCCACCTTGTAGGTTTGAATGGGAGCTTAGAAGACAACCATGCTTAGAAAAGGTTCTCATACTTCTTTACCAATCAAGAGGGAGAGAGAATAGAGGAAATGAAAAGCTGAGCCTTGTTTGAGGCAACAGGATTTGCCATATGACTGGGACAGATTTGCTATTTCAGATTACAAATTCTATAAGCCAGGTCTTTGCTCTGCAGCTTAACATGGGCTGTGAAAACAGAGCAAGAAATGATCCAGAACCAAAGCTCGGGGAGGCCTGGATTTGTTCCAGCTGGTTTGTGTAAATCACATCACCCAGCTCAGGAACATCCCACTGCACCCTGGGGAGCTCCCGGGGCAGAGCCAGAAGGGCAACAGGCACCTGCAGGGGTCTGAGTCACCCAAATCCCGACCACCTTGGGGGTGTGCTGGGCTCTGTCAGGAGAACTGAAGTCTAAAGTCATCTCCTAATTCTGGTACCTTGATGAGGTGGCTGCACAAAAATTGCTTTGCTCAAGGTCACAGAAGAAATCTGCAGTAGGGCAGAGGCCAAGGTTTTGGGGCCAGCCTTGTGTACAAGATGCTAATGATGTGCTTCCCAAGGGGTGCATCACCTTTTTTCTCTCAGTCCCATCAGTGACACCGAAACGAGCACGGCACAATAAACTCCGTGATTTTTTTTTTCTTCTTTCGTTTTTTAATATTGATGTGAGCCTCACACCTCCCACATCAGCCTCTGAAACCAGCTCTGATTCATACCTCAGCTTTGATAAGGAACAAATGATGCAGCCTTTGGGTGTTCTCAGTGCTAGAGGTGAAGTCCTCGGGCAGCGTAAATCACCAAAGCCCTCAGGAGCCCCAAGGCAGCGATCCTGGGACATTCCACATCCACTCCAGGGTTGCTGCATGGATTTTTCACACAAAGGAGTGGCCCCTACAGGTCAGGCTTTACATCAGGCACGGTGGAGAGTGAGAAATCCTTCCAAGCTGCTGCACACAGATGGCTCAGTGAAGCTATTTCTGAGTTCTGAGTTCTAGAGTAAAATAAAGTAAAATATCCAAGCCAAGCATAACTGTCTGCACTTAAAGAGATGAGAGATTCCCATGAGCAAGCACTTTTGGGGTGCCCAGCAACAGGATGAGGATCAATGGCCATAAAATAAACACAGAAAGTTTCACCTCAACACGAGGAAGAAGTTCTTTCCAAGGAGGGGGGCAGAGCACTGGAACAGCTGCCCAAGGGAGGGCATGGAGACTCCCTCTCTGGAGACATTCCAAACCCACCTGGATGTGTTTCTGTGTCACCTGCTCCAGGTGACCCTGCCTTGGACTGGATGATCCCCAGAGGTCCCTTCCAACCCCAGCTATTCTGTGATTCTATGACTGAGCCAGCAAGAGGACCAGGAGCAGTGATGATCCCACCAGGCTGATGATCCCACCAGGCTGATGATCCCACCAGGCTGGTGATCCCAACAGGTTGGTGATCCCAACAGGTTGGTGATCTCACCCCTTCCCTGCCTGCCTGCAAAGCCAACCTGGAGCCACTGCCACGTAACCAATGCCCACGGAAATCCCTGTCCCTGCAGCTCCTCTCTGCAGCAGGTGCCCAAACTGTGCCTGTGCATCTCACCAGCTCCCCCCAGACAATTTTGGGTGGGATGGCACTGGGAGCAGTGGATCTCCCCTTCCCCAAAGCAGCTGGTGTCCAGGGCTGAAGGGAGAAGGGCATCTCTGTAACTCCCCCACCCACAGGAACATCAGCCCGGTGCTTTTCTGGCTCCCAGAGTTTGTGCTCCCCCAGCACAGGGCAAGCCACCCATCCAAACAACCTGTTGGGAAATTACACACGGAACCACCCCCAAAACAAACCTGACAGTGACAGAAATCAAACTCAGACCTCGAATGATTCATGAGGAGGAAACAGGATTAAGAATATCATTGAATGCTGAGCACGTAGGTCGCATGACTGGCCCTGGGAGCTGCCAGTGTGAGACAGCAGGGAAGCCTGGGGTTATCAGTCAGGGAAGAAATACAGCCAGAACATTTGTTCCATGTTCCCTCTGGAGCCTCAAACAGGCTCCTCTTCCCTGTCCTGCAGAGAAGCCAGTGACATGTTGCCCCAAAGACTGTGGTCCCTCTCTGTCGAGTTTGCCAAAGCAAAGTATGTTTTTAAGGAGTTCTTGCCATCATGTTTTTAGTGGCCTCCCTTTCTCCTCACAGAAGCAAAACTAAAAGACCAAAGAAGACGTGTAACAAGAATTCAGAGATAGTTCCCACGACCTACATTCACCATTCATAGAACTGGGTTTCATTCACAATTCCTGTGACTGTTGACATGAATTCAGATTAAACCCATTTTCTGAGAATATCTCTTTTCCACACTAAGGCAAGTCCTAGAAAGGCATCTTGGAGCTCACACTCCGTGTGCTCAGGTCATCTCAAACAGGAATATTAATGGCTGGAAAAGCCACACTGAGCCAAGCCACGTGCCCACCTCAGCAGAGCAAACCAGGCACTCAAATGCCTCCTTTCACCGCCAGATATTAAAACCCAACCACCAGCATTTCTGCAAGCTAAGGGCTTGAAGCAGGTGCTAGGTATTCTACTATCAGATCAGATCTTCTGCCACAAACCACTCTGCTGCTCCTGCCTGATTCATTTAGAACGTGAACCTGGACGCTGCTACCGAGGCAGAAGTTTAAAAGCCTCACTGAGTCACAAGGAAAGTCAAGCCCCCACTGCCTGGTACCTCCTGCAACACATTCATGTTGAGAGCACTCTCTGAGCACGTTTGCCCCCAGAGTTTCGAGGAGAAAACAGGACTCAGCAGCTTTGGCAGCATCCTCGTGCCTGTCTTACCCTGAGACCCGTGATGTGGGACTGCAGAGGAGTGGGCAGAGAGCTGCAGAGAACAATAGCCCTGCCCTGAGCTGGGAGTGTACACAGCAGTTCCCATTGCTTCATTCAGCATTTGCTTTCCTGTGGCCTCCCTCAAACATCTGGGAAACCCCCCGTTGAGGGTGCACTTGGTTCTGAAAGCTCGGCAGGTTTACTTTTCCCAGGACACACACGAAGCACGAGAGGTGAGACAGCTCTCTCTACCTGCAGGACCACCCCCAGGCCCCAGCTCTTCTCTGCAGCCAGAGGTTTAATTCTCTGCTTAGTCTGGGGGAAAGGACTCAGTTGGGAAGTTGAGGGACAGGGGGAATAGGAAAAGCTTTGCACCATACTCACTATCCTTCCATTTTTGGGGTTACTCTGACTGTATTTTGACCAAAAAAAAAAAGCAAGTTGTTGGCATTAAAAAGAAGCCACAACAGCAAGTTCAGTGACATATTTCCCTGCCTCTGTATAATTAGAGAGAGAAGGGCTTCATGTCACAAAGCAAAACAGCATTTTCTTGTGTAAAACCGTACCCACGTTGAGCAGAACGTTGCAGCTCATTTTTTGGGGTGTGGTGAGGTGTGATCTGCACTTGCTGCGAGCCAGTGGAAAGATTTCAGCAGCCACGCTCAGAGACACACCCAGACACGTGCCAGCCTTGGGATGCAGAGGTGGACATCAGGACTGGAGTGATCTGACTCTGCTGTGGAAGGCAAACAGCCCCTGACTGCACAAACCAGCTCTGAGTTAGAGTCCAGCACAACCCCAGCACAGCCCCTGACTGACAGCTGTCCCTGGCCTGAAACTCCACCAGAAAAAGGGCAGTGGAGCACAAGAAAAGGCTGTAATTTAGGTAAAAACAAAAGCTCTCCGCTTTTTCAGTCAGTATTTACAAACTTGTTCTGAACAGGTTCGGATTAGTTGGGTGAAACTGCCACCTGCTGGTCCCCTCCCTGGCAGCCGCTGGGAATTAAATAAAATTACCACGAAAATAATATTCTCCTCAATCCTGGGTATTTTACACCCAAGTAAATCAAAATTCTGAAAAAAAAAGGGAGCAGTGCAGCAACAGTCACAGCCAAAGGTGGGTGTGAGAGCAGCAGCAGCATCCTCAGGCAAACACCCCTCGTGTCCTGCTCTGGGGTTTGTTGGGGTCACTCAGCTGAGCTGCTGCACCTTCAGGCACATTTATAGCACATTATAGCAAACACACTATAAAACAAAGTCTGCTTGCAGACTCAGATTCTCCTTTTCTGCCTGTAAAGCTTTTATTTAACCCCAATAAAAAAAAAAAAAAAGTTCTGGATTTCCTCAGCACCAGCAAAGAAATCTGAGAAAAACGCTCCAACCAGACATTTCTGTTTAAAATACAGCACTCACTGCTCTCCAACCACCTCTGCTACACATTTTTGAATTATAAATCTCTTCTCCCTTGCAGTGCAGAGAGTTAGGGGTGTTTTCCCTCACAAAAAAGAGTTTGATTAACACGGAGTTCTCTGAAAAAGCAGAGCCTTTCCTTCTGGAGGACTCAGCTGTGAAAACTCTCTGCTTTTCTCTTCCAAGAACTGCAACGCTCACTGGTGACCTTTTATTGTGCTTAATAAAGGTACAGAAACCAGCCATAATTGAACTTGATGATTCTGGTGAGAGAACCAATGAAAGCACTTAATTTCCCATTTAATTGTCTCCTTTGTTCACCTGTCAATGGCTTTGCACACTCTGCAGTTATTTATTTTCCACACAATTTCACCTCTGAAGGTGCTTTGAGCCAGGGAAAGACTAATGATGCAAGTTTACCTCGCTGGGGAGCCTGGCCTCAGGAATCCTCACCTGCAACAGGAGCTGAGGCTGCCAAAATTCATTCAACTCCTGCTCTCCTCTGCAACGCCTGTAACTCGTTCCTGTCTGACCCAGCATCTCCAAAAACCTCATAAATTCAATGCTCACACTCCCAGGGGGAGATTTAGAACCATCAAGTGTTATGATTCTCACAGCCACCTACTCATTTGGGCTCTCAGGTGGATTTTTTGTGTCGTTGGAAGTATTATTTTATCCAAATAAAGAGGCAAATACAGCCAGGAATATACATTTCTGAGGGTGATTCCTGTACAACAGTAAAATGCACGAGTAATTCTGGAAATATCAGCCCAGACCACTGTGGAAAACCCTACGACAAAGGTTCTGGGAGCTGCATTTCCCCTCTGAGAACTGCCACACATTTCCTACTCATCTGTTTATCCTGAGGGTTTCTGTGCATCCCCAACCTGGCAGAGGGCCAGGCAAGGCTTGGGTTTGATTAATGAATGGAAATAAATTCAAGATGGTTCCACAGAGGGAATTCAGGGATTTCCCCTCACACCCTCAGTCTGTGAAATGCTGAATAAGTAACAAAAACAATAAAACGAGACTGTAACAAACCTGGTTTAAATGATTTCATCTCACCCCCCCCGTTAGAAAACATCATTTTTAGAGGGAAAACACAAATTGCAGGATTTCCCTACTCGTGCCTTCGAGTGCTCTGTAACATGTGAGACTTACAGGGATGTCAGAAAACGAGGAGAGATGACAATGCACATGGGCAGAACTGGAAATAACTTCTGTAGGCACTAAAATTCAGGGTTTTTTTTTCATGCACCTCCATGTCCTGATGTCACTGAAAAGCTCCAACACCCAATTAAACCCCCAGATATCCCCTGGCACACAAACCCTCATTAACCCTCTCTGGGTGATGGGTGTGAACTGCCCACTTTTGGACTGGTTGTGACTGCAGTTGTAACCAGCTGGGAGACCTGAACCCAAATATTAAGAGTTGATCAGGGTTGGTTTTTTGGGTCTTTTTCTCTCCAGCTCACAGGAGGCCAGGTGATTTCCAAAGAAGGAATTTTTAAGTCTCTTTTCTGTTTGCTGAAGGGCGGAATTTTCATATTGGACAGAGCTCCCTGGGGTTTGGGTTACACATTAAACAGTGTTAAAATCATTTATTCCTTTCCAATTGCAGGCAGGGAGGGCACAAAGCCTGGGTCCTTTGGAGTTCAAGTGCATCACAAACTCAGGCACACCGTGGCCAGGTGGATAAATTCAATTTTCAGGCAGAAGTTGCCACCACTGAGTGGAGAACTATGGGAAACACTTGGCTGCACGTCACCTGTTATCCATGGAAAAGGGAAAAATTCACCGGGGGCTTGACAGGCAGCAAAAGAAACCTCGTGTTTTTAACCCAAGAATTAATTTATCCGCTGCCAGGAGCGGAAAATAACCTTTTGGAGGCAGGAGGTCAGAGCACAGATATCTGCCTGCTGCTGCTGGAGGCTCTCCCCGGATTTGCATGAAGTTTTGTGCCCTGATAACATCACAGAAAAACAAAACAAAGCGGGCGGTGCCGTTTTCGGTCACAAGGGGGGGAAAGGTGGACTTTCCCAGCTGAACATCTCTGCGTAGTAAAAAAACGTTGTGACTCAATTACTCTGCTGCTTCCCCCGAGTTTGTGGGACACAAGTGAAACGTCAGAAACAAACACACAGCTGAGCTGAGACTGGAATATTTTGATATAAGGAAGAGGGGTGTTTTCACTTTCCCTCCCAACGAGGCTCGATGTGTTTTCTGAACAGCCACAAAAAATAAAAGAAATGGAACATTTCAGCCCCGAGTGAGGCTTGAAGAGGCAAAGCACAGAATGAATCCTGCCCTGTCATTAAACCACTGAATTTTAAGTTTAAACCACCCAGAAACTGAACGAGGTGTTTGATGGTTTGTGTAAGAAAAAGGCAACCCAAGTAAAGGAAATAAAGCCAAGCAAACCCCCAAACCCAACACGTCCAACCACACCCCAACCCACAGGGTGCCAAGGTCAGGGCTCAGGGGTGAAGGGTCCCCCAGGAAGGTTGTGTTGTGCTCCCACCCTTCTGGAAAATCACTAAGTTATGTGCCTCTTTCCAAAAACCACATCTCTCAGAAAGATCCCAGCGCTTCTGGGGCAAGAATTCTGCTTTTGGTGGAAACCAGTTCCTCCCAGCACGTCAGGAAACGAGTACCACTGAAATTATTTACTCATTTAACAACAATGCACAATAAAATACATAACATTTTAAAACCAGCTTACAGCCTAAACTGCTCCTGTGACATGTGTGACCCCTTTCTGGTTCATGTCCTGCCCTCACTGCTTTGGGAGAAAACTCAAAAGAAGAAATTCCCAGGAAAACAAGCTTTGGGAAAAGACAGGGCCAAGCCTAGAAATCTGTTCAGGAGGAAATCAGTTTATTAATTAAACTTAGTTTCCTTCTCCCTGACGAAAAGGGAGAATCCCTGGACCCTGAGCTTGGTGCTCTGTGGATTTGGCTGTGGTTGGATGTGTCGTGGTTGGGGGTTGGCTTGGCTTTATTTTCTTTCCTTGGGTTGGTTGCACAAAAGCTTTACTGCACCACCTGCCTACCTGGAATTTCTCTCAAGCAGCATCTCACCAAGCAAGGGGAGACTTTGGCTGTTCCATGTATTTTCTGAGGGAGAACAGTGAATTAAATCACCAATCACATCAACACTGGTCCCAGGGCCACACAACATAATTATCTGAGAGCTTTTGCAAGAACATTCATTATCTTAACAGAGGAGAACCCTGTAATTATCCCAGGCTGCACTGGAGGCAGAGAAAGGCAGGACACAACATGTTTTATGGGGACCTCTGCGTTTTTCTGACTGGGACCTGTTTTTATGGGGACCATCACATTTTTCTGAGCCCTTGCATCTGGCCCCAGGCACGAGCAGCCTCATGAAGTGCAGCTCAGGGCTGTTGACTAAGAAAACAACCCCTCATCCCACAGGAAGGGTGAGATTTGCTCAACCTCAGAGCAGCAAACTGGAAACTCTCTGAGAGAAGTGGGTGAACCCCTGAGCAGGTAAAATGCCTCTCCTGGTACTTTGTTGCCAGCTCTGAGGTGCCAAGATTTTTCTTTTATTTTGTCGCTGTTTTGTTGGTTTTCTTTTTTTTTTTCTCCCACTTCCAACTGTTCTGGTTTATTTAATTTTTGGAATTTCACATTTCTCATAAAGAACCAGCACCTGGAATCAAGTGGGCAAGAGTATTTCTCCAATTAATTAAGAAAGGCCAGTCCCAGAGGCTTAACCTGCAGGGAAGTACTTGCAAACATGAGCCTAAAAGAGTGTTTGAGATTCAGGAATAGACTACAAATATGAAAACACTGAGGGTTATTTAATCCTGTTAATCTCAAGGCAATCCTACAGTTTTGAGGGGCAGATTTGGGGTTTTTGAGTATTAAAGATTCACTCCTCTGACAAATAAACCACAGGGAATCCTGACATTGGCATCCCCAAGCTCCTGCCCTCCCTGGCTATTGCAGCTGGAATAATATCATTATTGTGGCATCTACTCCCAGCACAGCAGCAGGAGGAGGAAAAGGATCCAGCAGCAATGCAAACATAATCCCTGGGGACAGGTTAAAAGGCAGAGGGGAAAAACCCACAACTCTAGGTCCTGCTAAACTGTGATAAGTGTGACAGCACACAGGAGAGGAGAGGGAGAGGAGAGGAGCTAATCCTGCTCTCATGGGCTACAGAGAGCTGCTCTAAGACTGTTTTTCTGCCATCCCTTTATATATTATTTGGTGGTTTCTGGATTATGATTGCCCTGAAATTCCAGGCAGGGCTGGGGGATGTGATGCCCAGCAGACTGAGAAACAACCCCAGTGTTTCCAGGGGGTCACTGCTCTCCCCAGAGAACAAGTCTCCTCTTGCTTTGCACAGGTGTAAACCTTGTCCCAGGTACTTGCTCCTCCTTCAGCTCTGACCTTTTATTCTGGAATTACTGGAATGATAACAAAGAACCTGCATATTTAATCTGTCAATTGGCATTTCTCTTACTGGGTAAATGTTTAATTTTTTTCTCTTTCCCCCCCTTATTTTTTTAAGCAAGATCTCCTCATGTGAGCTGCGTTTCCATCGGCTTCTGAAACCTGGATAAAGAGGAGCAAATTCCAGGCAACACCTGTATTTTTGCATTTTCTCATTTCCCTACCCAAACTCACCCTCAGCCAGTTACACATCCTAGAAAGCTGCATCATCTTTCACCTCTGCTCCTTGATAAGTGTGGTTTTTTGGGAACATGATGCTGTTTTCTGCAGGAAAACATTGGCTCAGTTGGCAAAGTCCAACAGTGGGACCCATTCCCTAATTTAAACAGCTCAATCTGTGGTCTGAAGTGAGAGTCATTCACCTTCTTGAGGAGAATTAAACTTTTTCTTGGTGGCATTTCCACCCCCTGGAATGGCCCTAAAAGCCCGAGGTGTCACCCTGTGGAGCTGTGTTCCCATTCCTTCCGTGCCCTGGGGTGAAAGGACTTTGCTGGCAGGGGCAGGAGCTCTGATGCCAGGGAGTTAAACCTTTGAAGGGCAGGAATTTTGGGGGCAGCAGCTAAAGCATAAGAGGGTGGTGCTGAGAAGAGAAGGATCAGGTGCAGCTTTGTGCTGATGGAGAAATTAGGTCAGGCTGCACAAGCCATGAAATGATTTATGCTAATGAAATATTAACTCCCAGCCAGGGGGGATATGTTGGCACTTCCATGGGAACTTGCTGCTGCTGGAGAAGGAAAAAAAAAATCCACGTGGCAAGAAACCAACCCAAACAATGGCCAGGTTGGGCTGCTCTGGCCAGAGAGGCTGATCCTCAAAGGCTGATCCTCAAAGGCTGGCACAGCAATCAGTTATTTATCCATGGCTCAAGCAAATGGCAGGAACTACAGCGAGAATAATCCTGGGCAAATCTCTCCTCTCGGCAATAAATACATTTCTATAAAACACAAGAGTAGCAATTTGGCCTGGGTGAGATCCCTCATCCATCCCCTGTCTTATTGTGATGTTTCCCCTTCCATTTTATGCCTAAGCTTAATAAAACATAAAGGCTTGGCTGTTAAAGCTGTGTCACAACAGAGCTGGGCACACAAAACTCTCAGAGATCAGTTTATTCCACTACAAAGGAACTTAATGCCACTGAATACATTTCTTAGCCCTGCTGATTGACAAGGTGTACTTCCTTGTTTTTAGGTAAATACCAGCTGTCACAATTACTGAAGAAAACCAAAAAGCAATCCTGTACACAACAGTGAACAAATAAAATAGCTCAGTAATCTTGGAAGTTTTACAGAGTTGTTTTTCAGGGTCCTGCTCTTATCCAGGGTGTTATTATCCAGAGATCAGCATAGAAATGCCTGGGTCAAATTTCAGAATTAAGGGTTAACTTGGGATACCATGAACTTGATTACTGACCATAGGAGTGGGGTTGTTTTGGGGTTTTTTGCCTCTCAGGCCAGCCAGAATCCCATTAAGTTCCTGCCTTCCATTCCTACAGGAAATTTTTTTACTTATTGTTGCTTTTTGCTTTTTTCTAAATTTAGAAAAAATTCTAAATTTTTCTAATTTTTTTCTAATTCTCCATTTGCAAAGCAGCTCCTTGGGGTCAAGGATAAGGGATAATAGTATTTCTACTCCTTTTTTTCAGGCAATGATATTGCACACAAGGACAATAATGCAGCACCTCTGACCTTCCCCAGTGCTGGCTGTAAATACCCAGTAATAATTCAGTACATCCACAGAAATTCATGCCCAGGGCAGGATTTTTTGGGTGTATCTCAGGAAAGTGGCTCCAGGCAGCCCCACACCCAACCCCACACAGAATAAACAGCATTTTTATGTCTGTATAAAACCTTTTCTGCCTTTCCTTGTGCAGCCATGGTGGGGCTGCATTAACTGACCTCAGTGGGAGTCGTTTCCCTGATGCTGAAAGAATTTGGATGAAGGCCACTGGGAGTGAAACATAATCTGGGTGTATGGGAAAAAGGGCCTGAAATTTGACCCCAGATTAGAAACCATTGTTGTTTGTGACTTTCAATGTATTTGTTCAGAAGGGTAAAATGGATTTGGGGCCTTTGTTTTCTTATCCCCACTCATGTATTGCTTTAATTATTAACCCTAAACAGGCGAATTTTAAATGTGTTTAACAGTTGATAGGGGAGAGTTTGCAATTTGGCCCATCTTAATTCTGGTTTCTGACTAATAGGCTGCCCCTCTCTCTCTCTCTCTCCAGAATCCCTGACATGCAGATATTAAGGAACATTCCTTATGTGGATTATTTTTTGTTTAGGATGAGAGGTTTGTTGAGGATTTGGTTGCAGAAGCATAAATATCTGGCAAATATCTCCCTAAGTGAATCCTCCACTAGATCACCACCAAGTCTGAGATTAGGCAGAAAAAGAAAGAAAACAGATTATTAATAAGAATTGTATAACCATCCCAATGGAAGCAGAACAAGAAGGAGGAGAAAGGGCTTGCAAATAAAAGAACTGCACGGAAATAATCTGAAAATTTAGGGCTTTGGGGCTCAGCTTGCCCACCTTTGTTCATGAGCAACAACTCACTTCTCAGCACAAGCAAGAAAAGCTCTTTGAGCAGCAACAGCCTCTCAGAGAGCAGCAGATCCCACGTGCCTGTGTCTGTCAGGGGCAGGAATGAAGAGGTGAGAGGGACAATATTGTGAAATAAGCTGCAGAAAGGAGATGTTTGGCCTGGCCCCCAGCCACGACTTTGTGTTTCAAAAACACCAGGCACAGAAATGATCCTTTAAAAGACCAACTGTAAACAGAGAGCACTGCTCGAGCACCCAGGCCCCCAAAGAAAATGTGTTTGTGGCCCTGGCTCAAGGACACGAAGCATTTAACCCTAAGTGAGCCCCCCTAAACCCAGCCTGCCCTCTGCTGAACCAGGAAAAAGCCCCTGTTGGACTGAAATGTGGGGATGGACAGATCTAAACTAAATTCACAATCCCTAGAAGCTGCAGGGGGGCAAAAGGGGGACATTTCCAAAGGTGGGGATGCCGGGGTAGCTCCACCCTGAGGCTCAGAAATGCAGAGATGGCAAAATAAAAGGAGGAATTGCTTTGATATTTATAGAAAAACAGCATAAGGACATTCAGAGCGAGGGTCAGAAGTCCTGGTGTTCTACAATACTCCCATTTAAATGCCACCTTCTAAAGTCCTTTGAGATGAATAATTTCCCCTGAGCATCCCCCTGGACTGTTCTGGCTCAGGACCAAAGATCAGCCCCATTTTTGGGAGTCCTCTGCCCCTTCCACCACCTATTTTTTCCAGCTCAGGGTGGAACTGTCACAGCCAGGTCAGCAACCTCCACAGATGTTTGAGCCACTGATGTCACAGGCAGGGAAAAGCAACAAAAGTCACATTTTTGCCACATTCCTCGCTGATGCAAGTTTTAAAACAACACCGGGAACACGGGGAAAGCCTCACACATCACCCTCATATATCAGATTTACTTCAACACGAGATTTCAACACCCTCTTCTACCACCCCCTTCCCTGCTGAGCTCTGTTGGTACCTGAGGTGGTTTTTGGCTGCCGAGGGTTTCCTTCAGTCTAATTCCCAGCACCATCTAGTGACAGAACCTGGGATATAAGGACAACGCTTCACGTTGCTCCCTCTCGGTTTTCTCGACCTGGTTTTGGTTTTAACTCGCCACGAATTAAAAGGACGGTGAAAAATTAAATACAAATAAATTATCATTGAGTGAAAGAGTCAACACCGAGACCAACTCACTGTCTTGGTTCCCTGGTTGCACCAGGAATGCTGAAGTCACTGCTCATTAGGTCAGGTCTAAATACTTTATTAAACGTGAGGATTTTTTTTTTTTTTAACGAGTTGTTAAAATTCACTTTCACTTTTTCAAAAAAAAAGTTTTAAAATGTTTCCTCAAAGTCAACCCTGATTATTGCGTTTTTCCTGCGCTTTCTGCTCCAACCTCCTTCAACCAAAACAACTGCCCAGAAATTCCCAAAACAGTTTAGGCAGCCTAAATCTGCACCCAACCAGGAACAGAAAGTGCTGAGCTCTGCTTGGAAATCCCTTCCCCCTGGTGCCCTGCAGCTACAGTTGGATGCTGTGGCACTCCCACCATCTGAAGGTTATTTGTATGAAAAAAAAAATGAACCATCTGTGCATTTCAGAGAGACATTTTTAATGTTGACAATGTTAAAATTTATTTTAGGGCTATTCAGTGTACACACAAATGGATGTGGATCATTTTTTTCCCCTCCTGTGCCAATTCCTCTGCATTAATGTCTGTTTTTTATTTTAGAAGCAGCACCCCCGTGGGTTCAGCTCACAGAGTCTCTGTCTGTCTCCATGCAGCCAGTCCAGCCTGAGGCACAACAACCCACAACAATCATCACTTATTTCTGAACATAAGAGCTAAATGCACTTTGTTTCTGAAGTGATGAAGGAATAAAAAACAATGCCAAGAACAAACATCCAGGAGCCCTGTTCTCAGCAGGTGGAACTCTGGACAACCCTCCCAAAATTTAACAAGGCCATGGCCCAAGGACTTGGGAAAACAAAACATCTTTAAACCACTCTGTTTCCAAAAATAATTTTGCTTGGCCCACTAAACATTCAGATTTCCAGCAGAGCCAGACTCTGCAAATTCCAACCTGCTGGAAAACCAGCACCTGCAAGCACTCAGCAGCTGGGAAGGCACAGACAAGCTGCCTTTGAAAGCAGGCTTTAGGCTGCAGACCCTTCTCTGTGGTTCCTAAAGGTTTGCTTTGGCAAGGAAAACACGGAGGGGATGGGGGGGGGAAGCACCTTTTCAAAATCTATCTGACAAAAAAAACTTTCTCACTGAAAAACTGGTTAAAGCAAGAAGCACCCAAAGGAAGAATCATCACAATGTTCCATAATAGTGGGATTTATCCCTTTTATCTCTCTGTGCCTGTTAGGCCTCTAAATGCTGCACATAGTTTGGGATTGGGTGATCGATTCCATAATGGATTTGTCAAGCCAAAGGAATAGAAACACAATGCAATGACAGCTCATCTGTGCCCATGGGAGGTCACTGTTGCTTCACAGAACGGATCAGAACAGCCACTTTCAGGTCAACAGCTCAGTTCAGATAACAAACACCTCAAAACCACTTCCACGGCAGCTCAGAGTTTCTTTCCTTACTCACCCTTCCAGGAGCACACCAAAAATCAGGCACACAGCCACGTTCTTCTGAGTGGAGGCTGATGTTCCTCAGAGTTGTGCTGGGAGGAAACCAAACCCCATCCAGAGCAGGTTAAAATAAGTTTCTTCACCCCTGATCTCCTGCAATTCCTCAGGAATAGGAGACACCTGGATGTCACCAACAATCAGCTGCATCTGATCCCTCCATGCAGGACCAGAGGGTGATGTCAGGCAGGAGAACCAGCTTTGCTTTGAGGTCTGAAGAGGTGAAAGCAGCCTGGAGAATCTCTTGGTTCGTATCTGAGGGGGACCAAGTCAAACAGCCCAACAAGAGAGAGATTTTGTCACGGTGGAAGATTTCAGGTAGGTAAATATAGTCTGAACATGCCATCCCTGAATCCAAGGAAAACACTGAGAGGTAACCATGGAGCATCAGTGCAGGTGAGTCAGGCAGGACAGCTCTTGGAAATGAAACAACAGAAATCATGCAAAAAGTGGCAGTGACACTGTCACCATTGTCAGGGTGAGGGGGCTGGAGAGTGAGTCCCATGAGGGAGCTGGGGGGGCTCAGCCTGGAGAAAAGGAGGTTCAGGAGGGACCTTCTTGTTCTCCACAACTCCCTGACAGGAGTGTGCAGCCAGGGGGAAGTCAGGCTCTGCTCCCAGGGAACAAGGGGCAGGATGAGAGGGAACAGCCTCAAGTTGTGCCAGGAGAGGTCCAGGCTGGATATCAGGAAGAGGTTCTTCGTGGGAAGGGTGATTAACCACTGGAATGGGCTTCCCAGGAAGGTGGGGGAGTCACCATCCCTGGAAGTGTTCAGTGAGTGACTGGGCATGGAACTCAGTGCTCTGGTGGAGATCAGTCAAAGGTTGGATTTGATGACCTCGGAGATATTTTCCAACCTCAGTGATTCTGTGATTCATCAGAGCTGTGACCCACTCGTCCTCTCCTGCCTTCACTGGGGATTTTCATCCTCCACAGAGAGGATGGTTCTGCAGATTTCAGAGTGTTTCACAAGCCCTGGTGCCTTCAGCCCTCAGACCCGTGGGCTGTGGGTGGGGAAACACAGCTGCCTGTACAAAACAAGGGGCATGGCTTCTTCAGGACAGAGATAAACCCTGCTGGAATTAAACAAATCAACAGGAATCCTTTGGATACCCTTCCTTCTCAGGGAAGATGGTCAGTGTGAGGGAAAGCACAGGTGAGGTGACATCACACAGCATCCCTAAGGAAGGTGGAATGATTTAGAAGGCACAACATGTACAAACTGACCTTGTCCACGTCCCATGTTCTACTTCTGTCACCTGAAGGAACAGCAGAGCACAAATGGTTACTGGAAGAAAATCACCACCACCGAGTGAAAATACACCAAAGCCACAGGAAAGCAGGACAGCAGGACCAGAGCAGGCATTCCAAGGAGATCAGAATGACTAAGACAAATCAGTCTTGCCTTGGAGCAGTTTTGGGCTGCACAAGAGGTACATGGAGTTCATGTCTCACTCGTGGAAGTGCCTGGGAGCTGCCAGGGTTCACTTGCTCAGCACTGACATCTGTCCTCAGAGTTGGTTCTCTCTGAAGCCTCAGCCCCAGGACACTGTCAGCAGTCACCCCACATCACCCCATGCCCTGTCTCTGCGTGGATAACAAGGTAGAGTGTTTACTGTGAAAGTGTGTGGGAAAACATGTCACAACCCCGTGTCTCTGCCAGCACAGGCTCGGGGCACATCCCAATTACAGCATCATCCCAGCTTTCCATTGAGGGCGTGCAAATGGAGCCTGCAGAGCAGAGAACTTCCCAGGAGAGACACTCAGGAGGAGAACCCGTGCATGTTCCACACCAGTGCTAAATTTTATTCAGCCTCATTATTCAGTCTTTTAAATTACCAGTCATCCATTTAGTTCAGGTCCTATTTACACAGGACTGGTGCTCAACTTTAAGGGGATTTAAAGTACATAATTCTCTTTAAGGATGAGCTTTAAAATAGCTCTTGATGTTTTATTTGTAATCCAATCAGACACTGAAATCATGTGTGGGGGAAAGCCTCATCCTCTCTTCCTACACCAGTGCAAATCCCACCAGCTCCTAATCCCTCCACATGCAAAAGAGAATATTAATAAAGGAAACCTTTGCAAACAAAGAGTTTCACAGTCAGGTGAGTGAAGAGTTGGCAAAGCAGCAGCATCCAAAGGGAAAGGCAGACAAACACCTAACCCAGCACATGCCGCTGAGGTGGGTGTGTGCACGGGAACATGTAGCAACAAGGGATGGAGGAAGCTGGAGAGCATTCCCCCTCCATCCAGAGAGAGAAAGGCAGCTCAACCCACTGCCAGCACACCCTGAAAGCTTGCATGGAGAGAGAGAGAGACTTGCAGGATGGGGTTGGACAGGAACTGTAATCTCAGTTATTCACTGGCACCTTCCAGGTGGTCACTGCTGAAAATGCTGTAGCAGGAATCAGAATTCCTAAATCAGTCTATCAGTAATTAATTACACCAGGAACAAAAACTCCCCCCAACAAAAGGCCTGGCATGTAGTGTTTCTTGCACTGCAAACCTGTCCTTCCTAAAAGCTCAGACAGCTCTGTTCACACCCAAAGCTGTGTTTTGACCTCACCCCCTTCCCCAGCTGGTCACTGAAGACCCTCACCCAAATGTTCACACTCATATCCTCATTTCTTACACCTTCAGTGCCAGAAATTGTCTCCCCTTCTTAGAATAGACAGTTATAAAAGCAGAAATCACTAAAACTGTGGAAGATAATGAATATGTTCTACACCCCGGGTAGAAAATCCTTTTCCCAGCCCAGGTTTCACTGGGTAATAAGCTGAATAGTTCTGCCCACAGCTGTGGGAATCAAGAGGTACCAACTGCAGCAGTATCTACAAATCCTGGAAAGTCATATTTGGGATCTCTCTGCTTGCTGTTCATGCTGAAACCTGCCCTGCCTTGATGGATATACAAGAGGACATGATGGAGCATTATTAGAGGGTCCAAATTCAAACTTGCTATTGAACAGGCAGAGGTGAAGCTGTAAATGGACAGCTCATACCCAGCAGGGCTTGTTTACATAATAAAGACTCATAAGAGCTATTTGAAATTAGAGTAACAAAAGATTCACTTCAAATATCAGGAACTTTTGAGGCTGGAAGCAGGAGAACCACAAGGTTCCCAGTCAAACAAAGCCTCGGAGATCATTTCTTGCAGTGGCCACGTTCCAAGGTTTTTGTTGCCAGCTTTGAAAATCTGCTTCTCTTCTCGTGGCCACGGGGTTGCAGTTTGGTCCTTTCTGCACCAAAAAAAAAAAAAAACAAAAAAAACACACACACAAAAAAAAAAAACACCGAAAAAAAGGCTGATTTCTATTTTACTGTGAATGTAATCACAGATTGTAAACAAGCAGTGAAAACTATTCAACATATGGGAGGATGGAAGGGAATAGAAAGATGAGAAATCTCTGCTGTGATTTACTGCCCCATAAATGCAATGACTCACAGCAGCAATTTCCTGCTTGCAGTTGGCCAAATTCTCCCACCTATGCGAGTGTTGAGGAGTTCCTTAACTGCTGCCTCATCCTACTGATTTGCACAGGACCATTTCCAGAATAACAGTGTCTCCTGTCACTGAGGGACTGGCTCCTGGCTCCAGCCTGACCTACACTCACACAGTCAATAAGGAAAAGTGTGTGAAACGAAAGGAAAATATTTACCAAAATAGAGCAGGATGTGTCCTTAGCTAAAAACAGACACTCCTTGTGGCTGTCTCAGCATCAGAAAGGTAGATAACCTTTTAACTTCTGGAATATCCTTGAACAAGTCCCTTCCCCTTCAGCAAACAGGTTACAATCCACTAAGGAATAAACTGGAATATTGGCTCTCTGTGTCTTTAATCCCTGAACACGACCTGCAGGGCCCTGTGGATTCCACAGGGATAAGAGAGAGCCCTTTTCAGGTGAAATCCCTGCAAGGCTGTGGGTGCAGCAGCCCCATCCATTCCTGTTTTCCAGCTCCAAATGCAGTTCCATTACTAGACAGTGAATGTGTGGGGCAGGGAGCCAGGTAACAGCCCTCCCAGTGCCTCTGCAATGCAGATCAGTTCCTGATTCTCTGCTTGTTCTACAAGCAGATCAAATCTCCTTTGATCAATACCTGAATAATCCTTTCAACATCCCTGAGCCTGCAGTTATTGCTCCCAGCACAGAGAAAGCAGGAGACAGGGGATTGTGCAGGTCAGGGAGAGGAGTCACTGCCCAGTTTAAACTCAAACACAGATTTGATATTGTCCTTCTAAATTTGCCCCAGAAAGTCTGGCTCCTCTCTGCTCAGCCTGATCCATAAGGTGATACTGCCTGGGAGGAAAGCTGGAATGCTTTCCAGGGCACAGCCAAGGAAGAAGATGCATTTGATAAGCACTGTAATCTTTTTTTCCAAACTAGATACTTATCTAGTTATCTACTTAGTGAGCTGAAGTGGCAAGAGCCCACAAGATGGTACAATGAAATACATTTCCCAGGGACATGAGGATGGAGTTTAAATCTGATCCTGAGGCCTCCTTGTGACAGGGAAACAGAGTCCCTGCAAGAAGTGTCCCCATTTGTCATGGTTTAACCCCACAGGAATAAAGTACCCCACAGTCACAGCTCACATTCCCTGGTGGGATGGGGAGGAGAGCTGTGAAGAGGGGAAAAAAAAGCTCTGGGTTGTGATAAGAACAGCTTGATAATTGAAATAAAGTAAATAATAAAAGTGAAAAAAACAATAATAAATAGTAATGGAAATGAGAGAGAGGGGGAGAGAGATAAATAAACCCCAAATAAAGCAGGGGAAGCACAATACAGTGTCTCAGCACCCACTGCCCAGCCAGTCTCCCACAGCTTGTTCTGCCCCTCCTCACTGAAAATTCCTCGATTTAGGGTAAACTCTACTGAGCAACAACTGCAACATCAGCGTGGTGTGAACGTTATTCTCACACTAAATACAAAGCACAGCACTGCAGCAGCTGCTAAGAAGAAAACTAACTCTGTCCCAGCTAAAAGCTGGTTCTGAGAAAAGAATTCCCAAAACTTCAGGATCACTTGTTTGCACAGTCCTGTCAATCACTCCAAGCCAGAAGTTCCTTTTCCCTGCACGTGCATTTTGTGGCAAATCAACCAGAGTTTAACTTTTCATGCATAAAGAAAAAATATTTTTCAACCTGTAGCTAAGCTTTTCCTGGGAAAAGTAATTTCTTCATCAGCTGCTCGGGATTGTTAGGAAAGAGGGTGGAGCCTTCCCAGGCTGAACCATACCTGAGTATAAAGAGCAAGGGAGAACTGCAGCCAAGAAACTCTCAAAAGCTGCTTCCAGTGGCTGCTGGGATTCCAAAGCTGGTTTTATTCTGCAACTGCAAGAACTTGCTGCTCGAAAGAGAGGAGGGAAGCTGGACCCAGCTCCCAGGGGCTAATTACATTGGAGAATTAAATACAATTACCGTGGTCTCAATGTGAAGCTGGATTGATTTTTTTTTTTTACATAACCGAAAAGGGTTTTTTTTTTTCCTCAGCTCTTCTTTTTTTTTCATCTTTTTCTACCCACCCAGTGGAAATGTTGCAAACTGTCTGCGTGAGTCCTGAGCTGCTGGTCAACCAAAACATGGGTGAACACGAAATCTGTGGCTACAGCCCAGGCCAGGGCTCTCCACTGCCTGGAGAAACTGCCAGTCCCAAAAGCTGTTTTCAACAGAGCCCATCGCTGCCAGATTCTGGATTAACTGAACTGAATGTCGCCAGTCCCAAGCTCTGCCCTCCTCCCTCACGTGAACCCCGAGAGATGTCTGCTCCTGCTGGTAAGAGAAAAACCTTTATTCACATTCTCTGCTCTCTGCTTCTTTCACAACCTGAGAAGGCACAGTGGCTGGTGGCTCCCCTGGTGCCAGCCCAGAGCTCCTGTGCCAGGAGAATCAAAGATGTTCAGCACGTTCCCCTGCTCAGCCCTGCTGGGATTTTTGTTGTGTTCTGCTGCTGAAGCCAGAAATGACCCTGTTTTGTAGAGGATGCTCAATATTCCATCATTCCTGTCCATCTCCAGCACTTTGCTGCTCGTTCACATTCCAGTTCTGAATCTAACAGCAAGGTAAAAGGTGTGACCTTCTGAGTGATTAACTTTGGTGAATCATTGCCTTTTGTAGAGTCTTCAGTTTCTAGGATGCATCTGGGCATGTAACCTCATCCATCATATGGCATTTTTTTTACTGGAAAATCTTGTAAGATAACGATATATTAGAGGCCTTTAACATACACTACAAATAGTAAATAATTCACTGTCAAAACACCAGTCCAAAAAAAAAAAAAAAAGAATCATCTCCATTTCTAGCACAGTCTGAGAAATAAACTATGTTTTTTGAGGTCTCTGTGCTTTAATTATTCAGTGATAGGTTAAACACTGAGAAAAGCCAGAAATCTTAGCACAAAGCAACAATTCCATATGTGTTCCAAAGGCACCATTTGCTGCTGGGGATTCAGAGGCTGCTGCTGAAGGGGTGTCAGCTCTCAGCGCCTGGGGCAGGGAAGGGAAACAATATCATGCAACTAGAAACCACAGCTTGTGGGGCTGGTTTCCATGCCAATCCTGCCTCCTCGGAGACATCCCGAGCCTGGGGAGCTGCACTGCTCCCGTCTGTTGGGCTCTCAGGGTTCTCCTCCACAGGGTTTAGCCAGAGTCCAGCAGCTGCTGCAGAGCACTCCCAGAGATTTTGGTTGGGAATGTTGGTCCAGGCACCCCGTGGTTCCTCCAGCAGCAGGATCTGCTCACCCCGTGCACCTCTCTCACTTTAGGCTGCTGTGTTAACATAAGTGTGTTTAATCACAAATGCTGGTTTTCCCTGGGCTGGGAAGAGAAGCTTCTCCCTGCTCCAGCCAGCATTGCTGCTGGATGACTCCTTGCTCCCTATCCCACGCTCTGATTCCCAGCACTCGGGCTCCTCTGGAGCAGTGGCTTTCTCCAGGGTGTATTTTATGTGCTAACCCAGTGGGAAGACCATGATCTAACGCATTAAACCCCCAATTTTGTAGTGTTACTGACTGCATTCTGTATGAAGAAGACTATTCCCAAGTGGGGGGGACACACACAGGGACACCAACAACAGTGTTACACAAAAGGTGTTTCAAAAGCAAATGCGTTTAAGCTCCTAATCTGGGCAAGTCTTTCAAGTTTGGGGATACAAGTACAAGAAGACATAACACAAACAGTCACAGAGCAGCTTGTTTTGACAAAGACCAGCTTGTTTGGACAACGAAATATATTCTTAAATAACTATTTAGTTTGAGTAGAGAAAATCGTCGTTTCCCTTTGGATCACACCACACTGACTTCCAAACACACTGAGAACCACTGGAGAAAGCCATGGGACAGAGCATCACTGGCTTGGTCCTGAAACCATGGTGTTCCTTATTGTTCCCCTGATAACAGTACAACAAACCACAGGGCAGGAAACTGCCAAGCCAGGCTTACCACAACACAGGAAAATTAGAACATGACTAAGAGGGCCAGAGATCTAAACTCTGCTGACACATTCCCCAAAAGCAAACACGTGTTCTAGGTCACTGTGGCATCCCTCAGCTTAAGGGCACAGAGAAAAAATGAGAAGGAATTTATTAAAGGAATTTTTAAGCAGAAAGGAGGGCCAGAGTTGTTTCCCACAACTGGTGATAAAAGTTGGAATCACAGGTGGTCCCTCAGGGCCGTCTCATCCTCCCACTCTTCTAACTCACAGAATTGTGTTACTTTAAGCATCGTGTTATGACTTTTCCAGACTCTGAACTTAGCTCTGATCCCCCTCAGAAGCGCTACATGGGTGTGAGAGTAAAGATGCCAGTGCGGGAATTACTGAGGAATATTCGGCTTTCCAAAGGCTTGGACCCAGCTCACAGCAAGGTGAGGACTCCCTGAGTTTAGAAAATCCCATCCTGGTGCACACACATCACACTCCCATTGTCCTGGAGAGGTTACACCTACGGCTGCTGCCTCTTCCAGCCACCAAACCTTTTGATGAAGGTGGAGAATATACCAAATTTTGAACAGGCCTGTGATAGGAACAGTTCTGAGGGAGTGACAGCAAGGACCACTCATGCCATAGATCATGGAATCAGGCCAAAGGTGGCCCAAGAACCAACAATAATATTGCTCCAGCAGCCCAGGTTTCTGAACAACCTGATAAAACAGCCAAGGGAGGTTGGAGACTCCCAGGTGCTTGGTTTGATGTAAAGATCTTTATAAGGCTGCCGTGAATTACCCACCCATGGAAATCTATTCCCCCACAGAATCTGTGCTGAGCAAAATAAGGTGGCACAGCAGACAGCTGACTTTGCTCATGTCACAGTGTTTGCCACTGTTTCATCTCCTCTCCTGTGTAACCATCTCAAACTGAGTCGGGTGGTTTTGTCTCCCCAGGAAACCTCATCAATGAAGATGGTAACCAAAGGATCCTCAGGAAAAACAGGTTTGGAAACTCCTTTCTGGGTAACAGAGCCTCGTTTTCTAGTAGGATTATCCATGATAGATACCCAAAGAGCCAGAACAATTCTCTCCCCTGATGTGTGGAATCACAGAATCCATCAGGTTGGAAAAGACCTCTGAGATCACTGAGTCCAACCTGTGATTCCCAGCTCCCCTGAAACCACAGGAGGCAGGTTAGCTGTGCATCACCACCATGTGTGTGTTACCTGTTCTCTGGGGCAGAACTTCTGTTGGGAGTATCTTCTGTGTGTATCTCCCCCCCCATCAGATCAAGATAACTTGTTTCTTCCTTTCTTTCCAGCAGAGAAGAGAAGAGCTCACCCTTATACAGAGAAACAGCTTAGACAGGTATGCATAACACCTTCAGGCCCGCTCTGCCAGCCTCCTGGGGCATAATTCCTGTTCTATCACCGAGGGAGAACAGGACACTTCATGCCTGATTTCCCTCCCCCTTTTTCCGCCCTCCCCGGTTTTGTTGCCGTTTCAGAGCAAGCAGAGCGTTGGGCAAACCCTGAAAGGCTTAGAGGACCTTGATATCCTGGTGGAGGTGCTGCAGGAGGATCTGAACAAAAGCCAGCTGAAGGAGGAGTCTCTGTGCCCCGTGCCAGCTGGGTTTGGGCAGGGCTTCTCCCCGGATCCGCAAAGCTCCCGGTGGGAACCTGCGGGGAGCAAGGAGAGGCAGCACAGCTCCACCAGGCTGCACCCGGGCTGCTGCTTTAAAGATTTCCACCCAGCGCCGAGGGGAGTGGCAGAGAATTCTTTCCATGGTGATCAGAAAAACGTGCAGGTGTCCAGCTCACCTGGAACGTCCTCGAGGACGAGGGAGAAGGAGAGCAGCTGGTGGATCCAGGGGGCACACGCAAGCTCCCGGGAGGATTTCCCGAGGAATTCTTCCCAGGACACACCTGCACACTTCAGCCCGTCAGAGATGCTCCTGGGAGCTCACACAGGCTCTGCAGGTGCTGAAGTTGGACACCTGAAGTCGGCCCCAGCTTCTTTCACCCAGCAGGACCTCTCTGCCATCTCCTTCTTCCAGTTCCAGCTGCACAGGGAAGAGAGTTTGCTGAGAAACATCCCAGCGGACAAACTGCTTGCTCCTGATGAGAATGGCAACAGGTCTCCACATTTTTTTTTACTGAAATACATTCATTTGTATTGAAATTTACTGGGAGGAGCAAAAAATCCTGGCAGACAAAATCAGCAACTCCATTACTAATACAGGGACTAAATAAATGCTTAAATATCCCAAGATTCTGGCATTTGCCACCCTGAACATTTCATGCTTTAAAACACATTCTCCTTGTTAATTCTGAGTATTTTAACCACTGTTTTACCTTCTAATTGTTCCAAATTGAGTTCTATTGCAGGCTGCTGCACAAGGCTGTTGCTCAGGGAAGAAGAGCTCTGACTTATGCCCTGGCACAGAGATTTGCATCCCTCAATAAGATCGACGAGAAGGATGCAGAGAAACGGGTAGGAATGATAATTCTCCAGGAATAAGGTCATTTTCTGTCTCATCTCTCAAACCCCAGTCGAGCTCCAAGCATCCTTTGGGACAGGGTGTCCTGGAAAAGAAGGGAAAACAGGAACAGGGAGGGAGTGATGGAGCAAGTATTAGCACAAGTCCCAACTTCCCACCTCATTCTCTAACAAGCAGTGTTGTTTTAAAACTACTTCTTGACTTTCACAACTATTTTTTTGCCTCTCACACCAACTTTTCCCCCTTCTTCCCTTCCCAGACTGCCTTACACCTTGCTGCAGAGAAGAACCAGCACCTGATGGTGAGTGACCTGATATCCCTGGGGGCCAATGTCAACGAGCAGGACAGCTGTGGGAAAACTCCACTCCACCTGTGTGCCCAGAACGGATACCTGAGGGTCTTAGAGGTGAGTTTTTGTTGGGCAAAAGTAGAGCAAAGGGGTTTAAAATATACAGGGGGGTTCCACAGCTGAACATTAGCTTTGGTTATAGATGGAGGAGGGGGAGGAGGGGGTATTTTGGCACTGCCAAAGGTCAGGAATTACCTGGGTGTTCTTCATTTCAGGTTTTGAAACACTGCAAAAACAATGGGGTGTGTGTGGAAGTCGATCTGCCCGACCACTATGGTGAGAGGAAAAGCTTAAGCACACAGATGCTCAGTGCAGACTCCAAATACAGAGAGAGGGATTTGCTCCAGGGAGGGGCTCAGGTACTGGATTTGACATTCCCACGGTCTGTTCTGTCCAGGTTTAACCCCTCTGCACTGTGCTGCTCTTGCCCACACTGCCTTGGTGACAGAATCCCAAAAAACCGCCACGGACACCGACATGGGGAGGTTCCTCAGACTCCGGCAGGACCAAATCCTGGAGGGAATTCAGTGCCTGCTGCAGATGGGAGGGAAGGCTGAGCTGCAGGTGAGGACACAGCAGAACAGGCTGTTCTCAGGTCTTGGCTTCCCCTCACTCCTCTGCAATCACAGCTCTGCTGTTCTTTGCAGGCACTGAATCCGTGTCCAACCACCACGACGTGTCTGAAGCCGGAGGAGAACACGGAGCTCATGGGTTTGCTCCAGGCTCACAGAGCCCAGGGACACCCCAGAGCCCAGGGACACCCCAGAGCCCAGGGACACCCCAGCCTGCAGGAGGTAACTGGGGCTGATCCCCACAGGCTCTGGGATCCATCCCAGGAAATCAAAGGCAGTTATGGAAGCCAAACCATCCTGGCAATACAGCAGATGATGCTCCAGCATTGTCCTACCTTGCACGGGGCAGAAAATCCCCTTTTCGTGGGGCAGAAAAACCCCTTTTCATGGAAAAACCACCACACAAGCTCTTTTATCACATTTTTATCCCATCCCAGTGCTAAGGATTGTTATATTTGTATATATATAATCAAATATTGCCTTCTCTTGCTAAGTTTTTGATGCAGGAAACAAGACACCAACAGTGAAAAGCAGACTTTTGAGTGCTTAACAGAGGACAGAGTTTCTAAAGTGAAATTCTGCTCTGTAATGCAACACCTGGCAGAGATTCCAGGATTCTTGGCCAAGATTAAGCAAATATTTGGTGCTTAAAAAAAGGCTACAGCTCTTTTATCTTTTCTAGGGTCTTTTTTGGCTCTGTCAGATAACAGTTCCCACCAGTGGACATATACAGAACCCAATAATATAAAAACAACTAATATATATCTATTATATATAGGGGTGTATTATATGTATATAATATACTATATTATATCTTTATATATTATATAATATATATTTATATATTATATATATATATTTACATCTATTATAAAGTATATATTTATATATAATATATAATACATATTTATATATTATAAAGTATATATTTATATATATAATAGATATAATATATATTTATATATTATAATATATATTATATATATATACATATAATATACATATATTTTATATACAATGTATAATGGATAAATATAACATTATAAGTAATATAATAGTACACAATAAAATAATATAGAAACATATATTATAATAACATCTATATTAATTGTTATTAATTATTTGTAATAATATTACTATATTTTATTAATTACATTATAATAATATAATAATAATCAATTAGAAATACAGACCCAAAGTCACATTTCAAGCCATTGAGGTACCATCTTCCTTACAGCTGTGCACTGCAGGAGAGAAAACACAGCAGGAGAAAAAAATCAGCTCAATAATAACTGGAAATTTACTGTTCTGGTTTCTTCATCTGCACAGACTTACAGCCTGCTGGATGCTCCACGAGGAATTCCCAGTCCCCCACCACCAGAGAACTTCCCTGAGCTTTGTCCCGTGGCATCCTTGGACCTCTTTGACGTCATTCTCAAAGGTAGTTGTGCACAGAACCCCCCTTTTCCTTGGAAAGCTCCTTCCTGATCCCAACCCAGGCAGGAAACGGGGCAGCAGACGTGGGGCATTCGAGGGAACTCCCCTGGGTCGGGCTCAGATCTGTTGGTTTGTTGCCTTCCAGGGAAATGCTGAGGACTCTCCTCCCCCAGCTCACCCCACGGTCCAGCTGCTGCTGAGGAACAACCAGAGCACAGGCAGGAAAAGCCTCCAGCTGTGTCCCAGCCTGAAGTGACTGTTGGGAACATCTCACCTGCACCTGGAGTTTAAAAGCAAACTAAAAATGGGGGGAATCCTCCCGGCAGGTCTCACCAGTATTAGGAATTCAGATGTTCCAGGGAATGAATGTGCCTTAATTTCCTCACCAAGCTGAGCTCTTGTGCTTCTCTCCTGAAGTCTGAGTTGTAGCTGTTCTGCTGGCTCATGGTTGTTTGTGTGGGTGCCTAATTTAAGATAAAGACCTCCTTGTTTTTAGCCATCCAGGGCCTATCTTGAGGGTACCAGTGTAAGATTTAGTCTCTACACTCTGAGTTTAACGTTCAGATGTGCTGAAAGTCTCAGGCAATCTGTCCTTTTAAACATGAGCTCTGGGAATTCAGAGTCTGATGAGCAGCATTTCATACTTTCTGCAGTCTGGCTCTGAATTTGTCCCAGGGTTGTCACTCTTTAAGGCAGTCCTATCGGAAAACCCCTCCAAAATAAACCATACACACTCTTACTGAGCATGTTTTTTTTCAACAAAAATCGAGCTTTTTTTATTTATGCAATCAGAATTTGTACCAATGATGGATTGTAGGGGAAGTCTGGGACAAAATATTTGGAATCGGTTCCTTTCACTCTGGGTGATCTAACAGAGGATTTTGTCTTTATAAAATTTAAATTTATAAAATTTAAATATATAATAAACACTTTTCAAGGATTGTTCTCCTTCCAATTTTGCAAGTTAGAAGGATAACAAGGAGCTTAAATTACCCTGTGCTGACAGAAAATCAAGTTATTCGGTAGAATTCCTATAAATTAACTCACTTAAAAGGATTATTCCTTCCCAGACTTCCTACCATTTAATTTGAACTTCTGATTGTGAGGCAGCTGGTTTCTATGAAACTTCCCTGTTTGCTACATGTGGAGCAATGTACTTTTACAGAACCTAAACCCATAAAAGAGGAACTGATCCAGCCCTGGCTCACGTGTGTCCCTCCTGGTTTTCCAGGGAGATTTTTCCACGTGGAACCACTGCAGGATCCAGTGTTAAGTACTCAGCATGTTTGGGGAACATTTTTTTAATGAAACCCTTTGCATTTTCTTCCTGTAAAAAAAGGTTACTTTCGTGCTACTGGGTATCCTTTGGCGTTGAGCTCCAAGAGCTACGTTGCACAAGGTGAATTAGCCTTTGCTGCCAAATGGCAGAGTTGGAGTTAATTCCACTGGGATTTGGGGCATGTCCTGTGATTCTTATGCCCTGAACAGCTAAACAGTTCTCTTCTGTGTTTCCTTTAGCCTGAACAAGACATGGTACTTCAAAGTCTTTCAGTATTTCATTAGAAATATATAGAGAAGTTGTTATTCAGGTGATGAGTTGCATAACCCTATGGAATAATCATCCATCTCCTTCCATAACTGTCCCTCTTGTTTCAGTCATGTGAAGCCTTTTCTTTTTTTCCTTTTTGTCCTGGTTTTTACTTGGAAATACAAATCTTTTCCTCTCTGATTATTTTCCTCCTTTCGTTCTTCCTTCCTGTTTGCATTTGAACTCCTATCTGTTCTCACAGAGATTTTTATTCCTTTGAAGACAATTAATGAGGACCTTCCAGGTTACTCAGCTTCTATTTGTGGGATTTAAGGATCAGATCCTACACCCATGGAAGCTCAGGAGTCCTTATTTTTAGTATAAACTGACCAAGAAACTCTACATCACATACACAGCCAAGGCTGAAGCAGTGAGTTAAACAAATAAAGTGCATCAACAAGCATTTTCAGTGAAGAAAAAATAATTTCCTCACAGGATATCTTTAAAGAAGCACAGAAAACTGTCATCTAGATCACAATATTAATCAAGTTCTTTTAGTCACCATTCAGGTGAAAGGACAGGAACCTTCAGCTACTCATAGATATCATTTATTCAATATACTCAAAGCTGAACTTGCTTCTAAAGTATATTCTACAAGTTATCCATTAATTGCATTGATGTTAGTAGGTTGCTTTACATTGTTTCATTGTTCCTTCCTGTCAATAAATATATTATTTCACGCAGTAACTTGGTTTTTTGTACTGGTATGTCCATCCTGCACTAACAACAGAAGGGACCATCATGGGAAGAGCAAATTAAGCAGAGTTAAAAAGCTGACAAGTGTCTAAAGGTGTTGTTTGGCTTCTGAGAGCACAGAAAGCAACAGCATTATCACAAAATTTGGGGGAGGGGAGGTGATTCATTTTTTAAAAATGAGAAATTTGAGAACTCTTTCTTTTCAAGGCACATTCATTAACTCATCACCTCTAATTAGGAGCCAGACAAATTACTGTGAAAAAAACAAACAAAGTCCAAGCAGCTCATCTGTGTCTCTGAAACATCCAAAAAACAAATTGCAGGGGGGACAAGTGGCATTGAAAGGGGTGAAAATATCAGGGAAGATGTTTTATACATTCACAGAGAAGCTCCTTAAATGTTAAATTGGAAGAGTAAAAACAAGACAAGAATGAGAGAAGAGAGGGTTTGGGCCCAGATTTTCAGCAGCACAAAATTCTGCAGGGGCTGTTGCAGAGCAGTAACTCTGGAAGGTGTCAGAAGCAGAACAGCTCCTCTGGGAGCTGCTTTCAATAGCTGGGGATGGCAGAAATCCTCCAGCATCCTCCTTTCCCACCACTCCTGCCAAATGGAATAACAGCACCCAAATTCTTGGCACAGGGGTATCCCAGTCTGCAGGGATCCAACTGATTTCCCAGCCTGTCACCCCGGCCTGGTACCACCCCAAGGCTGACCACAGCAGAAAAATCAACCTCCTGGTTTGCTTTTATCCTCCAGAACGTGTCCTTGAAATCAGGATTTGCTGCACAGTCACAGTTATTGCATCCAAGATTCCCCCAGGCTGCTGGATTTTGCTTGAACAAGCCATCACCTCCCAGAGCCCAAAAACCTCAGCTGAGAAGCACAGGAACTGCTGCCCATGAAAACAGATAATGTCAAACAGAGAACAATGCCATGATTGTAAAGGAAACCACAGACAAGCAAAGAAAATAAATTATATTACCAAAAAAAAAAAATAATTCCTTTTAACAGGCAAACAAAAAGAATTCAACCTTTTCAGATGAGGAACCAAGGGGGGTTGGGCACTGAAGAAAACCCTCCACAGCCCTTTTGAGAATATGGATCAACAGCTGCCATTCAAGAAGAAACATGAACATTTCCTCTACACAACCCTGCATCCCACTTCCCATAACTCCACTTCTCTCCCCACGTGATGACAACCAGGCTGCACTGCAAGCAGAGCTGGAGGAGCCAAGTTTCTGAGCCAAGTGAGAGGGAGAGGCTGAGCTCTTGGCAGATTGGGATTCTTTCAGAGCAGTCTCACCCATCGAGTTTTATTTTTCCTGATTTCTTTGTGGCTGGAGAAACTTGGAAGCCGAAGGGTTCAATTTAAACCCAGACATGTTTCTGCAGCTGTGTGGAGCAGAGCAGATGAAATAAATTTAGGGAAGGCAGTCCCACTGACTGAAAAACTGAGGGTTCTCAAGCATTTTCAAGAGGGATCACAGTGGGGAGGGACAAGAAAGAGGAAAGTGGACAGCAGAGCTCTCAAGCTGCAGAAATCACCAGAACCCAGATTGTCCCAGACACCACCAGGAGCTGCAGTTCAGTGCTGAGCCTCATCACGCTCATTTCAGCAGCCTGTTTACCCAAAAATTTCACTTGTCCTGAAGCCAAGAATGCAGTTCAGCATCTGGAAGCTGCAGGACCTGCCCTAAAGAAATCCCTTCTGGCTCGGGACTGAGCGGGCTGGACTTCCAGGCATCCCAGATACTCACACCCACCTTGGCTTCAGTGGCACAGTTTTGGGGTTCTCCTGGCTCAGCAGCAAGAAATTGGGCTCAGAGGTGGATAACACATCACTTTTAAGGGATAAACCCCCCAGAAGGTGTTACCCAGTTGCTCTCAGGAGAGCCCCAGGCAGTGCTCTGCTCCCTTCTTGGCCATACCAGCTGCTACACCCATGAGAATCCTGCCTGGGTAGGTCCCAGCTCTTCATTATCTCTGTTTGCTATCTCTTACTATCATCACCAGCCAAGGCAGTTTACAAAGCCTTGTTTTTTTTAAGGAGCATAACAAGATCTCCAAACACAAACCCTGAAACGTGTGTGGTGTGATAAAGCAGGGGCAGAAACCATCCCAGCACCACTCCAGGAACCCAGAGAAACTCTCAATGCAGGTCTGAAGGAGAGGAAGCAGAAGGAATTAACATAAAAATCCGGTGGCAGATTTTAAATATTAAGTTTGGCTCGGGTTTGCTTTGTTTTCAACAAAACCCCCCCTGGATCCCTTTGCTGTTGATGAGTAACCAGTTTTTGAATCCTTCACAATTACCTCTGGAAAGGTATTCACAGCTAATTGGCTGCTGGAGGCAGAGAAACACACACTAACCTGCCTTCAAAGGTCCACACAGAGGCCAAAAATATTTTTCATCCTCACAAACCCTGAGACTTGAAGTATTTTTGAGCCCCCTCAAAAACTCCAGTTGGAATTTTCTCCACCACACTCTTCCCGCATCCCTTTCTGCCCCTTCCCTTAAGCAGGACTGAAAGGCTGTGCTGAAATCACATCTCAATGAAGCAACCAAGAGCTGCCTGCTAGAAAGGCTCTAGGAAATCCCAGTGAGCAGGAATTAATCCACCAGGGGTTTAAGTGGCTGGACAGTTCCTGACTTCATTTTCTGGTGCTTCCAGGTGCACTCCTGGTTGGCGGGACCTTTCCATTTCCCTGGAATCATTACTCACCTCCGAGGCAATGCCTTGGCTGATGTTAAAGCAGATAAGGTTCTGCAGAACCCAGTAGTTCTTCGAGTTCACAGCCAGGCAGTGTTTGCTCAGCTGGAGCTGTGAAAGTCCATCTTGGTGACATTTGTGTCTGTAATGGGGGTCAGAACAGAGCATTTTATCTCCCCTGTCCACAGCAGGTCTTTCATTTCAAAAAAACCCCCATTTGTTTGTTTGAAACCAAAAACCTCAGCTGCATCCTCTCACAGGTTAAATAAACCCACTTTGGGGTTTGATTCCCTGAGGAAGCACTGCTGTATTCCCCCCATCACCTCCTCCCCCAGGATCAGCTGCAGAGATGCTAATTTATGTCATCCAAGCTTTTAATCCCTCTATGAAACATTGCTATTGCAAAAATACAGCCATGAAGGCAAAGTGAAAATAAAATAACTTCCAGTCATTTGTCCCTGGGACTTGAAAAAAACCCAAGCTCTTTGGCCTATACCCTCATTTGTTTAAATTTAAATTGTGATTCAGCTGGCTTTTCAGGATTACCTCACAAGAACCAGTCTTTGTGTTTTTGTTTTCCACCACAGCAAGCGAATCCCAAGTGCCAGAAGTCTTCTGTCCATTTGATTCCCCAAAAAAGAACTTCATGATCCTTTGATTGCCAAAAAAAGGATAAACTAGAAGAGAAGAGTGTAGGGGAAAAAAAAACAACAAACAAACACAGAAGGCATGGAAAGAGGAAGGGAAATGAAAAGAGAATCTTGCTGGTGCTGGATCCCTTTCACAGCCCCAATACAATCAGGGGTGATGATAAATAACCCTACAAAGCCACAGGTTGTGGTGGTGTGTTAGGGACACATTTTATGTGTTAAAGCCCAAGAAAAGCTGCAGTTTTTAGATGTATTAAGTCCTCTGAGAGTCAGTTGTGGGCAGTGCCACCAAATGACATCCCAGGTCCCTTGGCTTGTCCCAGTTGTTGCTGCCCAGCCTTTCCCTGGAAGCCATGAAAACTATTTCAGCACTGACATAAACTTCTCTTCAAAAAAAACACCCTCCCTTGATTGTAAACCAAGTGTTATCTAAAGGTAACCAGCTTCTTTAGCAGAGCCAAAGGCTGCTGTGAGTAATATCTGGAGAGTAAAGTTTATGTGGGGAAAAAAAAAAAATAACCTGATGTAACTGTGGAGTAGGTGCATCAAATATTTGCAGAACAATCTACTCCACCTGTGGCTCTCCTTGCTTGGAAACCTGCATTAAACTTTACAGAGAAATAAGACCAAAATTTGGTTTAGCTGGCTTACTAACCATGGGTCTTACAGACATACCTGCACCTACTTATTCAGATAGCATGAAATTAAAATAATAAATAATTCTTTAGACCCAATGCCCAGGGAAAAAAATAGCTCAAAACAACGTGCAGTTTGTAACATGAATATGGTGAAAGAGACTGAAAATATCAGTGATTAAGTTCAGCAAGGGCAAGAAAAATAGCACTCCCAACCCAAATAATTACAGGAGTTAAAAATTGTGTGTGCATCAGGGATGTTTTTACAAGTTGCAGAGCAATGAGAGGCTGTTTTGCTCTCTGCTTTGCTCCCTTCAGGAGCTGTCACAGAAGGTGTGAATTCTCCAATTTCTCTGTTCAAAAATAAGGTGGGTTTTGAGGTTATTTATCCAATAGGCTGCTCGTTTTTCCATCTTCTATAAAAATTAAATAGAAAAACTGGGCTTTGTTGTGTTTATTCTGTCCCTTTGCTGGACTGGGACATGAAGGCAGGTAATAATTAAAGGGGCAGCACGTCAGCCAGGCCTTTGAGGGTGACTCAGGCATTAATTCTGGGACTTGATCAGTCACAAAACATTTTATGGGGCTGTTGAATCCCAGCCCCTGCCAGGAAAACAGCAGCTTGACACACACAGAGCAGTTCTGGGGAAAAGGGGAGTTGTGGTGTATCTCCTTCTCACAGCCATCAGTTCACAACCTGAGACTCCAATTCTATTGGAGTTTATTTAACCTATATTTATTTTATTTAAATATTTAACCTATATATTTATTCTATTTAAATATTTAACCTATATATTTCTTCTATTCTGTTTATTTAACCTGGACCCATCACCACTGGACACTGCTCAGGGTAGAAACAGCAGCCAGATAAATGACTCCAAAAATACTTCCTCCTCTGGCTCTGTGGCTCCCTGAGGGAAGGAAGGCTCCTGATTGCCCCTGGTGTTCTCTGCCTGTGGAACCCAAAGCCTGGGGGAATCTCTGTGGTCATTCCCACAGCATTCCCCGTGCTGCATTCTCAGAGGCTGAGCTCTGCCAGACCCAGGGCTGGGAGCTTTGCCCAGCCTAATGTCCACTGAAATAAAACCTTCCAGCAGCAGAACTTCCAGGCTTGCAGTGAAATCCAGAGCCCTGCAGCCGAAATACGAAGCAGCAGGATTTACTGGGTGTGCTCTGAGATGGAGCAGCAGAGCAAAGCCCTGCAGGGGACAGGAGACAGGCAGAACCACAGCCACAGTTCCTGCATTCCAATCTGTTTTAGGCAGGACCTCTGCACAGGATTTCTCCAATGGGGGCAGTTCCAGGCACGCTCAGAAGGAGAGATCTCTGTGCTCGGGGAATGCAAACCCAAACAAGGGGCTGAGTTTGGGCACTTCCAGCTGGGAATGTTTTGGGTTGCAACTGGAAGCACAGGCAGCTCAGATGGAATGAAATCCTACTTTAAGAACCCAATTTGAGCGGATATTCTCTTGCACATTCCCCTGCAGAGCACATCCTTTGGCTGGAGAGCTCAGGCATTACTCTGGGTAAAGACCAACTAATCCCTCCCTGGAACATCAGAGCTTTGCCAAAGGAGCAACAACAACAACTTCTGGCAGGTGGACATGGCCAGTTAAGACACAGTCCTAACTTTTGCACAAGAGATAAATAAATATCTCCTCTCTCTGAAAATCACTCTCTTGCTTCTCATTTTTGACTGGCCAGTGGAACAATGCCTGCCCTTCCAAATACACCAAAGTATGTAAACCACTCATTTATTGTGTGCTTAGGAAAAAAAATCTACCCAGCTGCAGGTCTTTGAACTGGTAGTTGTGTGAAGGACCTTTGAGAAATGTGAGCATTTCCTGGTGCCCCAGAGGGCAGCAATGTGAAAATGTCACCCAGAAATGCTCTGCATTGTCTTTGTAGGTACTTCATCAGACAACAGAAGTCTTTGGGGGATACAGAACATCGGGGCACAGGCAGGCAGGGGCTGGGATATTGTGAGGGCAGGGCTTCAGGAGTGCCCATCAGTGTAAAAAGTGGCATTAATTCCCCGTTCCCCCAGCCCTGCAGGGCCAGGCTGCCCTCTGCTGTGGGAAGGGTGCAGGGCTGGCAGGAGCCCTGGTTGGGTTTGTCACCTTTAAAAGCCCCCAGGAGGAATGAAAAAAAACAGAGAGCCTTCCAAACCAGGTCCCTGAACTGCCTTCCAGGATCTGCCACAGGTCTTGACAACCAGAGGGGGCAAACCAGCCATGAATTATTGCCTTTTTTTTTTTATGATTAACACCAAAAAGACACCAACTTCTTGACAGCTTTTTGTGCTCTTCATAAACTATGCAGCCCACCCCAAAAATAAACCCCAACTGATGATCCCTTGTGGCAAATGAGGATTCCTGGACTTCCAAAGTCAGGGCTGCTGTAGGGACCCAGAAACTTCCCATCACAAAGTACAGGAGCAAATTGTCTCAAAGTGGTCATAAATAAGCACTTCTCTGGGCTGCAACAGCCCTATTCCATGTGAATATTCTTCAGATTGGGCAGAGAACAGCTCCTGTGGGGCAGCAAAACAGGGCTCAAATAACCCCCATGAATATTTCACACCAACACATCAGCACGTTTGAACTTTCACTGCCCATTAAATATTCAGCAGCCGAAAGGAAAGCTCTCCTTGTCTGGTACTCACCCACCTTTGGCAGTTCCAGCTCCTCCATCCCACACATCCATGGCCTTTTTCCTCTTCCTTTTCTCCCTTTTTTCATTCTTACCTCGTGACAATGGGGAGATGCAGCTTCCGAGCCACGAGGACTGTCAAAGTGGAATTTACTGCAAAAGAGGAGAACAGAGTCTGCCAATCTGCCCAGCAGGTATTTGTAGATAATTTACCAGACATTCTTTGCTTCTCAGTCACTTACTTCTCTATAAACATGCAGCCAGGCTTTAATTTTGCTCAGTGCCACCAGCAGCTCTTAGATAATGGATTGGGCTTGCTGAAATTCCTATTGTACACAGGTACATGGCTTAAACAACAAATGCAGAGCGTTGAATTTTATTGTTATAAGATTTGCATCTCAGAAGAGTTCCTTTCTGTGCTGTTTATTGAAACAATGCTGGTACGAGGGAATATTTTGGTCGAAGCAGGGTTCATTTGACGGATTCGGGTATTTAAACTGGAGAGACACTCCTTCACATCTACATAATAAGCTGATTCACCTGAGAAAAAACTGACAAGACCTTTTGTTGCTGTTGTTCAAAGGCTTTTTCTGCCCTGGAGGGAACGTCACCCCCGTGCCGTGTCCCCCGGGGAGGTTCCGTCCCGTGGGAGCAGCGCCGCTGCCACAGGGCTGCCTGACGTGCCCAGTGGGCTTCTTCAACCCCAGGCCTGGCCAAAAAGCCTGCCTTCCCTGTGGCTCGGAGGCAGAGCAGCCCCTGGAAGGGCAGGAGACGTGTGTGTGCCTCGGGAAAGGTCGGGTGTTCCAGGTACAGGAGCAGCTCATCCCCTCACTCTCTCCACGTCTCATCCCCACAGGGAGGGGGACAGGGACAGCAGATTGTGCTGGTTTAAAGGTAAACCAGCAGGGGAAATGAAACCCAACTCAGAAGAGAGATTATAAGTCAGAATAACAACTTAATAAAATAATACAATAAGTACGATTATACGGACAAACAGTTGGATTTAACCCACAAACCCCAAATGTATAACCCAGCACCCTGGGGCATGAACAGAGGGGTGTTCTTTGGGCCCCCTGAGTCCAAAGGAAAAGGAGAAGGGAAAAACCTGTTGGTGAGAGTGCTGGTGCAGTCTGGTTGAGAGTGGTGGTCTGCAGCCTTCCTCTGGATCCCACAAGTGGTTAAAAAAGTCCCAAGACCCCAAGATTATATATCCTCAGGTTCAGGCAGGAATGCCCAGTGCCTCCCTCAGGGTGAGGAGCTCCACAATGGGTGTGAGGACAGGAGCACCCTCTTATCTCCCAGGCCTCTTAACACCCATTTTATAGCCTGAGGGGTCAGGGGTGCTCTGGGCAGAGGGTGTAAATGGTCTGTTGATGACAGTTTCTGGGCAATGGCATGGAAGGCTATAGAATACACAGTTTTGGGTTACACCCATCCAGTGATGAACTGGTCCCAGCTGTTCTAACTAGGACACAGATCTACATCTATCCTGGGTTTCTCAGGGCCACATCAACCACTGGGAGGTTTGGGGGGCTGTGTGGCCACCAAAGCTCCCCCTGAGCTCGCTCAGATGAGGAGCAGCCCCGGTGCAGATGCTGCTCTGTCCCTGCTGCAGGTTCCTAAAGGAGCCCCTGGTTTCCTTTGCAGCCCCGTGATGCCCAATGCACCTGCCCCCCAGGGCACCAGAGCTCCTCAGGGGATGGAAGACACTGTGTCAGACAAGCATATGATGTTTGTCGAGATTCAGCCTCCCGGAATCAGGAAGGGCAGTGTCTGACCAAGAAAGGATGGGCCCGCTATTGCTCACAGAAGGTATTTCAATTTTAACACTTGTTAAATACATAGACCAGGCAGAAAACGCCCTAAAAGCAAGTTCCTTCCCTCAGAGGGCACAGCCAGCGTGGCAACCAGGTGTTATCAGGGTTTTTGACAGAGGTTTTGCCTCTTCTTCCACCTGAAATAGCAACTCCGGGTTCCCCTGCTCGCTCAAAGAACCTGACTCGGACTGCTGATGTTATTTATCCCTGTATTTCCTCCCGCAGGTCTGTGCTGCCCCCAGAGATTATCGAGGCTATGACAAGGTCCTTGGCCTCTGCATTTGTCACACGGACAGCCTGGAGGGGGTGTGTGACTCTCAGTGTAGGAGGCAGCAAAGGGACACCCTGCAGTTCACCTGTGCAGGGAAAAGAGCTCAGCTGCTCCTCACCCACAGCAATGGAAGCAAGGTAAAACCTGGGGGAACTTCCCCAGCCTGCCTGTTTTTGCCAGGCTCTCCAAATTCTCACTAGTCATTAACCAAATAGCATCTTTCATTTCTTTTTCTTAGCAAATTATAGAATAAACCAAAGCAAATATTCTATTACACGCAAGGTGTGTTTTTGCACCTGGTCTGATATTGCATACGTGAGAAAAAAGAATGTAAAATAATTCTTGAACTCTTTTTCTCTTAGGCTGCTGTTTTCTTAGAAGACTTAAGAACAGTTCTACTAAGACCATATTTCTCTCTAAAAGATGTCTGTGCTTCAGAGCAAGGCAAATCCACCCATCCTACATACATTGTGGAGATGAGTGGTAAGGGAAAGAATAACAACAGCTGTAGCATTAGCAGGGTATTAAAAGGGTTTTAGTCGCAATAAGCCTTTCCAGGGTATTTAAAACACAAATAATAAGAAATCTTGCTGCTTATATCCCGAGAGCATGCAGCAATATTAGTTTATCACTCCATGCAAAGCTTATCCTACTCAATCCCAGAGCACTGATTTGAAATGTGTGTGTTTCCAGCATTACAGGAAAGGACAGATATTCGGAGATTTCCCCCCATTCCCTGAATTACAATAAACAGGGATGAAGAACCTCTTTGCCTATCAAAAGACTCCCTTTTCAGTCCTTTATCCATACAGATTTTTTTCTTGTGCTTCAGATTTTCATGTGCTTTTACCAAGTAGAATCAGAAGCAGTTAAACATTTCCCCCCTCCCCAGGATTCCAGAACCAAGAGCACTATTTGCACAGCCCAGGTGAAAATTTAGGAAAAACTATAGGAAAAAAATCATGTGCCCTTTGCACATGTTCATTGGCTTCAGCCAAGTTAAACCAGTTGCTGCTTCAGGAACAGGTCTTGCAACATCAAACAAACCCTAAAGGCTTTGAGTAAGGCCCAAGCATTTTAAAGCCCTGCCCTAGAATGAGAAGAATGCACTAAAAAGTATTCAATTGGGCTTTAGATTTTGCCAGTCACACCTGGGGCCTTTGGTGAGCAGATACTCTATAGAAGGAAAGGCAAAATTCAACGTGCTGAAACCCAGAAATGACCAATGGTTTTCTGTACCTCTTCAGGGAGAGGATTTTTAGGGGTGTATAATCCTGACCCTCAACTATTTCACAAGTTCATCATGATGAACGAGGCTTCATCACATCATAAAAACAACCCTCCTTCAGCAGCAGCTCCAGGTGAGTTCTGCAAAACTTCAAAGCAGGTATTTAACACAACTCCTCTAAGATTTAATTGTGCTTTGTCACATCAACACTGACCCAGGTAGGAAACAACACAAGTTAAATCCAACAGAACTCACCAGCTGATTCCTGGAGAGGCTGCTGGTGGAGAATTCAAATCAAACCCTTCTCCTGAGCTGTTCTGTGGAGAGAAAAGCTCAGTAATGATCCAAACTTAACAAGGTTTATGTTACAGATAAGTCTGAGCAGGAAGAACTGGGGGATTCCTGGGTGCAAAGCCTGAGCCCTCCCAACTCCACCCCACGAGCTGCATTCCTGGGCATCCTGAATCCCATCACCTGCATCAGTGGGAATGTCACCCTCCTGTTTGTTGTCTCCAAGGAGCATTACCCAGTTTATGATGTGTGAGTACAAACAGGGCTCAGCCACTGCCCTTTTACATCAGCCACAGAGAACAAGGAGGAGCTTTGCACTTTTTTCCACACAGAATTAAGACAAAACATGATTAGAAAGAACAGAATTCTCATTATTAAACGCATTTTTCACAGAGAAGGCTGTGGCATGGTAGGAAACAGCATGTCAGTCATTCACAAATTAACATTGGCCTATTAAAATAAGCAAAATTAAATCCACACATGCTGTTCCTGATGCTCTTTCTGACCTGTGTTCACACTCTTTGCAACTTGGCTTCTCACGACTTACCCTGTATTGTCCTTCCAGCTGACTTTAAGTTCTCTTCCCTTTTTTGCAGCCAGTAAGTTTTAGGATCTTACTAGAGCTAAGTTTTAGGTTTTTATCAGCTAATTCCTGCTGCTCTGAGAGCCTTGGGAGCTCTGCCTTTGGGACAGTTATTTCCTAGGGTAGGTTTGTGGGTTCCCTCCCCTTCGGCCTATTTTGATTTAATTTCTGCCATTCATCCAATTACAAATCACAAATAACACCAGGGATATGTAATCAATAAAAGAAACTCCATCTGGTTTCCATGTTGACCAAACACCTGTAAAGTTTCCCAGTAATTATTTTTGCACTGTTAATAAACATCCTTTTTCAGATTAAACATCCTTCTTGGGGTTAATTGCTGGTACTTCATATTTTTTTTTTGGGGGGAAGGGGAGTGGTTGGAGCAGCCCAAAATAAAACTGAGGGTGATTAAACACTGGAGGTGTGTGAACAACTAGAGATCCAGTGCCTAAACTCCCAGTGATGCTCAGCTATTCCCTGGGGTGATGGACAACACCTCAATAATTCCCTGCTGTAACCATGAGCCTACACCCAAAAAAACCCCAGGAGTAGTGAGGAAAACTCTTGTCCTTTCCCTCCTAGAAACAACCTGTACAACACCAACGCTGAGTTTGACTGGGGAGACTTCAGGAGCCTCAGGGAGGAGGTCAGAGAGGCCTCCCAGGAATTCCTGCTCTTCCTTTTCCACTTCCAGGAGCCCGGGACCTTCGTGCTCCACCTGAGCAGCAACAGGCACAAGAGGATGGTTTGTATCCAGGAATCTTTGCATTCCAGGGGTTGCCCCTCTTGGCACAGCATTCCATGCTCCACGTGGATGTTTGGAAACACAGGAGGTTTTAAAAATAATAGTGAGCATCTCTTTTTATACATATATATATATATATATATATATATAAAAATATATATATACACTGTACATGTGAGTGCAGCAGTAAACAGGTGAGTTTGCATCTGTGGGGGTTGAATATGGGGGTTAAATGATGCAACTCCTGCAAAGCCTGAACTCTGTGACAGCCAAAATGACCCTTTCTACAGAAATCCTTGTGCATATTTCAATGAGATACCTGACTGGCCTTTCCATTGCAGTACCTGAGGGTGATGCCCCTGGGAGGACAGTGCTATGAAGAGGGGCCTTTCCTGCCCACAACCCCCAGGTTTGCTGTCCAGGTGGGAATTGCCAGGAAAAGGGAGCTCCTCCTCAAACCTGACTGGGCAGCAATTGCTGGAGTGAGCACAGGACTCCTCTTGCTGCTTGTTGCCTCTGTGGCACTGACAGTAAGTGAGAGTTCCACGAAATTTGGGGTTTTTAAAGGATATTATAAGATTTTAGGCAAGAATCCCACAAGTGACTCCTCCCCTAAGCATCACCTATAAAGCTGAAAATTAGAATTACTCGTAACTCAACCTCATGTTTTACATAGGGGGTAAAATCCGTCCCTATGGATTGATCCAGTGCCATCAAAGCCCCAGGATATTTACCTCTCACATGGGCCACTTGGAGACATTCAGGGTATAAATGAACTTCATTCCTATTTTCTGATTCATCAACAAAATTACAATTTTTTTTTTCTTTTAAATGCCTGGCCAAACCTGCCTCAGTATAAAGAAAACATAAATAAGTCCTGGAAAGCTTTTACAAAAAAACCTATCAGCCATGAATAAGTTTCTCCAACATTCAAGTTTGCTTTCCTTATTCACACAGAAGTCCCAGTGTCCACAAAATATCTGAGATTCAAACCCCAGATGGTCTTTCAGACTGTTAACCCCCCAAAGTCATTCATTTTTTTTTCTAGCACGTTCTGAATTCAACAGGATTTTTTTTTTTTTTCTGCAGCCAGACTGCTGAGGTAATGAGAGAAAATGTGATTTATTCAGCCAGCAGATGCAAACAGCAGATAACTGCACTTCCTTCCCCTTGGCTTCAGCCTTATCTGCTGGGATTACTAATTCTGCTGGTTTAGAATAAATGAATGATATATTTAGAAACCAGACTCTGGGGGTCTTTGCTGCTCAGGTGAGGGTGGATCCTGCTGGCTGAGTGAGGAATATGTGGATCACACACTAACAGGGCGTGCCCAAAGAGGAAAAGGAACTCACTTGTTTCACTCTGTGGTGTTTTGCAGCTCCTGTGCCAGGGCCTTGGCTGGTCCCAGAGGGGCAGCCCCTGCCCTGCATTCCGAAGGCAGCAGCTCCAGTACAACCTGGACAGCTACTCCTCCCATATTCCAAGAGTCTTTTCCATCAGGAAACGTCACCCCTCGCTGCAGCAGCAGGGCAGGGGGGCTGGGGAATCCTGCAGCACCCATGGAACAGGTCAGGGCACAGAAAGCCCAAAACCCAGGGGCTCTGCAGGGTTCCCGCTCCAGCAGAGCCCCAGAGCCACGGCCAGCAGCGGGCAAAGGCTGCTGAATCCAGGGCTTCCCAGGCATCTTTGTTCCAAACCAGTCTGGAATTAAAACAGAAATAAAATATCAAAATTAATCAGTGAATCTCCGTGTTTCAGCCTGTTTCCCGAGGAGAGGGGATGGCTGGGAGCCTGAGGAACAGATCGACCTGGAGTCCTTTAACACCAATGTCTTCTTTGAGCTGCTGCTGAGACAGTCCCTGTCTGTCACAGCCACACTGGGCCACTTCAAAGAAGAGGTAAACCCTGTTCAGGGCTGCTTTTTATGCAGAAAGAACCTAAAACCCGTAACTTTATCTGTTAGCATTTCTCATTAACCTTTGGCTATTAAGTAGATGTTTTATTTCCACTTTCGCCTTTTTAGAGCACATAATACAAATATATCCTCACATTGTTTATAACATGTAATAGAGTGGGAAAAGCAGTGACCTTAAGGCAGAATAATTTGGTTTTCTCATGGTACTGACCTGATCCAGTTTTTGGAAAATGACTTCATCTTCCAGCTTCAATTTTTCATCTGTAAAACAAAAATAATGTGGATCTCCTGGTCACACACTGGAGAGCTGCAGATTAAACTGAGGAGAAATGAATAAATGAACACACAGTAACATGTGAGCAGGTTATTTGAATTTTATAATAAATATCTCAGTTGAAAGAGGTGGAAGAGCCTTTTGCAGCCCTAAGGATGAATCCACCTGTGGTCCTCATGTACTTCCACGTGAGGTTTAAAGGACAGCAGAGGGAGCTGGATTACAACGAGCACTCAACAGATAAAAAAACGTGGAGAAATCCTTGTACCCTCATCTGAGACAGGGCATTAACGTGTTTGTGCTGAAAACTGACACCAGCCTGTGCTTTGGTTCCATAAAGAGGATTTTTTTTTGAAGGGAGACCCCAAATCATCTCCTACAGTCCTAATACAACTTTTCTTTTCTTTTTGTTTTGGACCTCAGGTAAAAATCCTGTATCAGAGGCTCACGAGTGAAATGTCTGCACTGAAAAACCTTTGGATCAAGACTCTGAGTATCCCAGGAAAGGTGGAGGCTGAGAGCACAGAGGGGCCAGAGGGTTATGCAAAGGCAAAGCAGCAGGTAGAGCTCAGTCCAGCAGCATTTATACACAGAATAACATTTATACCCAGAATAACAAATTCTCAGGACTCTCTTTTAAAAATTGTAGGCCTGGTCGTGTAAAACATCACTTTTAAAACTGCAGAGATTTAATATTTCTTAGGCTGCAAAACAATTGATTGGAATATGTGGGAGCAGCTGGGTCTTTACAGCATTTAAAGCTGCTGCTTTGTGCTGACACAGGAACTCATCTCTGGAAGATTATTTATTATTATTATTATTATTTTCTTAATGTGATACATCCATGCACCCCAATCCTTCTGGGGGGTGGTGTCTGCAGAGGTTTCAGCTATAAATTCATCTGCTTGAGTGTGTGTCTTGCAGCTTCTCTTTTCACTTCACGAGGTGTTTACATCATAACTTATTGTGTTGTCATTTAATTACATTGACTTTGCATTGAAATAGACAATTGTAACTTGTCGATATTGCAATATTTTTGTCTTTGTGTCAATATTTACGTCAATACATCAATATTTTTAACAAGGAAGATACACTGTGATCTGTTTCATTGATTTTTCTGGGAGTTGCAGTGTTCCATTGTAACTAAAGCTCCATTGAATGAAACCATTTCGTGGCTCGAAAAGAGAAATATACCCATGGTTTCACATGGAAAAATACGTGTGCAACACAGTAAGGGGTTGCAATTTTCATTTAAGGGCTTATTATACCTCCTGTTAAAAGGATGCTCTGAGTTATCAGCTAGATAATTGTAATTCAGCATATTAGAGCTGTCAGCTCAAATGGACACACCAAAATCATTTTAAATCATTTAAATTTCTAATCTTTGCTGTTTTAGCAAAGGGCAGAAAAGTCGCCGGCTCTGTTCACAGCTGGATTTTAAAAAAAAATAAAAATAAAATAAAGGAAAATACTTCTGGATTTTCTATCCTACCCAGGCAGAGGAGGAGATGCAGCGAAGGAAGGATTTGGCTGCTGGGTATGAGGAGAGCTTGAGCAGGCAGATGAAGTTATTGCAGCAGGAGCTGGAGTGGCAGGAGGAGAACTGTGTCCTGTTCAACTCTGCCCTGAGGGAGGGGCTCAGGCTGGCACAGACACTCACAGAGGGAGCAGCTCCTGAAGGAGAACGAGCACAGGATTGCACAAGGTACCCAACACAGGGCAAAGTTATCTGCAGCTTTCCTCCCCTGGCTGGGGAAGCATTCCTGGCCCACAATTTTTTGGCCTGTGGTTGGCAATACCAACACCTGCAAGGTTAAAACTGAACCTCGATCCAGCAGATCAGATGGTGCAGATTGTAATTTTCACATTTATGAGAAATAAAATACAGTTTTTTAGAGGTGTATCATGAAGTTGTGAGATATCCGAGTTCCAAACTGGACCTGGCTATCAGAGTATTTTTTGGTTGGATAAGGGAAATGTAAAAGTACCTAAAAATTAAAATCTTTCAGGGCCACGTGGAAATTTTGCACACAGAGGTTTCTTTTCTCTCTTTGGGCCAAGAACAAAGGAAGACCCATCGTTTTTGACAGAGGACACCTCACAATCAATCAGAAGGAAGGGAAAAGCCCTTTTTCAGAGAAAAGAAATATTTTTAGGCAAAAATGAATATATTCAACTTATCTGAAAAAGGGTGGGATTTTGTGAAAATATAAAATGTATGGAAATTAAACCCAAAGGGTCTTTTCTCCCCAAAAAACTCAGTGTGAGACCAGACCAAGCGTGCTGAACAAATTCTTTCTTTTTTGTTTCATGAGTTTCTGCCGTCTTTCTAAATTTCAGGGAGAGATGTTTCTCCCACATTTACGTAAAACAAGCCTAGAAAAATCCCAGGCTGAGACAAGCTGGGGAGATTCCCATTGGAATCTCGGGAACAGGAATATTTTCAGTGTCCCAAGTGACGTGGCTCTGGGATGCCACAGCAGCTGCAGGATCAGAATGGTGTGATGAACAGAAAACAGAGACACAAAGTGCTGTTTTCACCCCACCAGCCAAAGCAAATACTCATCAAGCCCTTTAATTGCCAAATGCAGATATAATTTGTACACCCACCAAAATTCTCCCTTTACTGCTCCATTTAAACTCTCTTACCTCACCTTCAGCAATAACTGTTTTGTCTCTTGAATTGCAGGCTGTTGGCCCAGGTGGAGGCTGCAATCAGCAGGATGTCAAGTGTAATATTGAAGGAGAGTCAGCACCTCAAAGCCTGGGGAGTGCTGGGGGAAGGGACAGGAGCTCCCCTTCTGAGCCAGGATCAAACCAGGACACTCACCAAGCAGGAGCTCGTGGGTAACTGCAGCCTCTAGAAACCTGTTTGAAGTCTGTGTTAGTGTGTGAGGAGGTGTGGGCAGGGCAGGGCAGCAGAGCTGAGAAAACACAGGTCACAAAAACCAGCCAGGTCACAGAGGAACCCCCAGCCAAGCAAAAAAGAGAGTATTCAGAAAACATCCTCCTCGAATTCCCACTAACAGCTTGGGAATTCAGGGGTTGTTACTGAAGCAAAGCCATCAGCAGAAGGTTTCTCTGTTGTTAGGGAGAATGTCAGATTTGCACTCATTAAGATCTTTGGGTACTGGCTAATTACCTCCCAGCAACGGAGAGGGCAATGAACTACTCTGTGGCAAGTCTCACTGAGTGTAATCAATCTGTCCTTGTGTTGTTGGCTGTTTTCTGACATTCTCACCTGTGTTTTGGTGTGACAAACTGTAAAAGGTACCCAGACATTGAGATCCCTCTTCCTTTCACCCTTTGAAGAGGAACAGAAGTAAAAACAGGACAACAAAACCCACCTGGGATGTTTCAGTGGTTGTTGCAGGTTGAGGCCACGAAACCCAAAACCCTGAGTGGACATTTAGGAACCATCAATCACAAAGCTCAGGCAGACAGGGCAGGGAGAGGGTGGAACTGCCACGTGCTGCATTTCCCCACAGGCACCTTCTGTACAAGGAGAAAAGCTCAGTTTATTTCTTCTCATCCCTTTCCTGCCCTTGCAGATGATTTTTATAAACCCCCTCCCACGTTGTGCAAGACCCACAGGTTGTTTCTTCTCCCCTCTCCCCACCTATTGTGACCTGTTTTTAGGCTCCAATGGCACTGCTGGAGCACCTGACATGGTCTACACGGATCCCATCACTGGGTTGTTGACTCCTTTCCCTCACTGCTCCCTCCTGCTGAGCAGTCACTGCCCTGGACCAGTTCCCAGCCACCATTTCCTGCACCCCCAGACTGGAAAGGTGCTTCCCCTAGCTGGGAATGTTGGCTATGATCCCACCAGCTCCAGGTTGGTCTGTACTGCTGATTCTGGCTCGGGTAAGTGCCACAATCCAACCATCAACTGGTCCAGCTGCCTGTTTGTGGAGCACAGTTGTAGTGGGGGGGTTTGGTTAAAGCAAAACAGAGGACAAACCAAACAGCCCAATTTGCTGCACTCAGATGTACTTTTCCTGTGACAGAACCTAAAGAAACTCTGAGAAAGCTTCTCATCAGCGTGGCCCTGGAAGGTGGTGCTGTTCAGGTGGATGTAAGACCTACTATAGAGATGTATTTGGTATTACAAGGCTTGGAGACAAGGGAGTGTTGAGATATTCCTAATTTCTGACAGATTTCAGCCCCTCCATTCGTTAAACCATAAAAATTAAATGCTAAGAAGCTTGCAGCTTTTAGGGAATGGTCAAAGCCAAAAGAATTAAAATTGAAAAGCCTTCCCACACTTCACATAACCACGGCCAATCTCTCCTGGTCCTGCCTGCAGGAGGGCGACACGAGCCCGAAGCGCCCGTATTTCCCTACATCCCTTACCCAGTTTGTCCCAGCACTGACCTGCCCGTGGAGACAAAGCTCCCAGCCCTGTGTCCCGAGAAAACCTCCAGCATGGGAGGCCTCATGTGGGATCCAGCGACGGGGCTGGAAGTGCCAGTGCTGGGGGTCACGATCCACCCCGGCACGGGGCAGAGCCTGGCGGTGGGTGGCACGTACCTGAACCCCCTGACGGGCACGTTGGCACCTCTGGAGCTTTGGGGGCCCATGATGGAGCCAGAGGGAGGCAAGATCGTCCCAATCCTCGGAGTTGCTCTGGATGGTAGCACTGGTAGGTCTTTTCCAGGCACTAATCCTTCTCTCTCTCTCTCCTATAATTCTGCTTTACAATTTGTGATAAGCACAGGTGATAGTTCGTGTCATCCTAGGAAAGGAGAAAACAAATAGGTTGTAAAACTTAATTGCACCCCCATAAAGACAGAAAACAGACCAACCTTCCCTGTCCTCCTAGCCAGGAGTTATGTCCAAACTGGGTCAGGTCAAAAAGCTTGCTGGCACCTCTTATTGAAGAACATATGAATTTATAACTTGACGTAGAGATAATAAATTAGTCTTAGCTGTGAGAATAAACACATGTAGAATACCTGGAACAGCAATGTAAAATGTATATGCATGTGATGTAATGAATATGTATGAAATGTTTGGAATAAATATCAGGCTCCTGCACTGTATCAGGGTGGCAGGCCTAGGAGAGGTTCTGTCTCCTCCTGTCAGCACAGCACTGTTTGCTTCTACCATATGATAAATTCTAATTTGAAAAGCTATTTATCTGAGACCCTGTTTCTCACAAATTTATCACTTTGTAATTCACTAAAACTATCTGGTGACTCTGTAAGAGATACCTGAGGTCATCATTCCTTAACTGTGACACAACCACTGAAGCTGATTTACCTAAAGATGGTCCTGTTGCTGTATTGCAATATTAAAAGTAGCATGAAATGCATCAAGAAGCTCAGGGAGGGTGAAGCTCCAGATTTTTAAAAAGCATTTTCACATACCTGTGTACTCTTTATCACTTATTTTGGAATACATACTAGACCCAAAAGGAGGAGTGGGGATCTTAATCTTTTTGTAAAGTAGGAAGTAGGGGACTTATTTAAGAACATTTTGTGAGCCAAATTATTTTATAAATGCCCTCAAAATCCCCAGTTCCCCTCCCCTCCATGTGTCCCATCAAACCCATTTCTGCTTCCCTCCAAGCAAACACTCAAGGTGCCTTTTCCTGGCAGGGAAGGGCTGGACCCCAGCGATGAGGTGCCAGGTGATGTTCCGTCCTTGTTTCTCCTGTTCCTTGACTGCAGGAGGAGTTTTACCTCTTGGTGGGCTGGTGGGCCCTTCTGGACACCCGATGCTCCTTGGAGATTCCTTCACTGAGCCTCTGAGTGGGAAACTCTGCCGGGTGCAGGGGGTTCACCTGCAGCAAGGCCGGGTCGTGCCCCACGGCGGAGGGTACCAGGCTGTGCTGGAGAATGACTGGCTGCTGGCACAAACCCGAGTGCTGGACGCCCTAAAGCACTTCAAGGCATCGTTTCTGGAAGGTTCCTGCCTGGCAGCAGATGGATTAGCAGCACTGAAGGCTGCAGCAGAGGAGCTGGAGGAGTCTTTCACCGCCAAGTGCCACCACGCGCTGCACTGCCTGCAGAGCCTGGGGGAAAAGCAGGAGGTGGCTGCAAGGATCAGGAGCAACGGTGGAAAATTGGGTAAGTACAAACCAACCAGCCTGTTTCCATGCCATCACACCACAGGTGACAGCAGTGAAACCATTGTGACTCCTGGGGAGGATCCCGTGCGGGGCTGAGGCTTGGGTTTGATGATCCTCGTGGGTCCTTTCCAACCCAGCACGTTCTGTGATCCCGTCACGGGGTTTGGCCAAAGCAGCAGCACCTCAAACTTCCAGGAAGCTTTTTGTCAAAATAGCTTTGCTCCAGCAAAGCTGGTGATGCCCCCAGCCAGGTATTAACTGGAAGCTGCAGCAGGAATAACAGCACTGCAGCCCCCTGCAAGGGAAAGCAGTTCTTTCCATCACAAACCTGGTCAATGTTTTATGTTTTTCATCTCTTTGGAACGAACCAGGTATGATCAGATACCCTGGCACAGAGATGTGGATCCCTGCAGTGTTTGGAATGGAAATCCCAGATCCCAGTGGATCCAGTCTGATGGTGCCAATCCTGGGAATAGACTGTGATTGGAACACTGGGCAGCCTTCCCCACTTGCAGGAACCATGGAAGATATAAATGGAAAAGGTAGAGAAAGAAATTGAGTTGGATGATGTAAACAACAAATAACAAAGACATGTTAAGTCACCCTACCAAAACAGAGCAGTTTCTACCTCCACTCTGAATGGTAAATGTGGCATTTGTGGTCTAAAATTCTAAATATTACACTTAGTTTTTCCTTATCCACAGGCCTCGTCCCCATCACTATTGGTGCCAGGGCCATAAATCCAATTACAGGTGAAATTGGGCCTGTTATAGGTGCCCAAAGAAACCCCTGGACACACAACGTGATTCCTGCTGTTCAGTCCCTTGGAGCTTTACCCAGGAGAGCCACAGATCCAGATCTGGTAAACAGAGCTCCAACAAACTCTCTTTACTTGCAGGTTTGTTATCTGGGGGAAATTCTTTGCTAGTGCTTTTCTACTACAGAGAGGAAACTTCACTTATTTCTCTGCCCCACAAATAGTATTTGCTTATAGTACAAGATGACAGAAATATGTCATTATACTTCTCTTTTCATTATCTGCCTTTTTTCCCCTTCTATTTCTTTTTCTGCTGGTCTTTGTACCTTCTATATCTTTAAAGTCTATTTGATATCTTTCCCCTACCCCAAGATATTGGGACACTGATTTGGACATGAATTATAACATGCACAGATTTAGGACTGCAAACACTCACCCCCTGTGGCAACAAAGTTGGATATATGCTGTGAAAGGCATTGAGAGGAGCTGTCATCACTGGCTTTAATCACATTTCTAATCCTTCTTCAGCTTCCTGCAAAGCTGAGCTGTTGTGTCTCTCATTGCTTTACAGCTGGACTTTCTAGAAAAGGAAATAAAGTCAAGGCATTTATACTGGCACTGCAGGAGGAAAAAGGAAGAAGGGCTCCTTAAAAAGCTGAACTCTCTGTTTCTTGGTGTCCTTGATGCTGTAAAAGAGGGGAAGGCACAACAGGTATGGTTCTTTAAAAATTCCTTAGGGATTCACAGGTATCAAAAATTCAGATATCACTGATGGGATGGTTCTGAATCCAGGCTATTCCCCTCCCCATTCAAACCCAAAAGGTAAATGGAGCCTTTGCTCCCTCAGTGTGGCCTTTCCCAATGTGAGGAATGCTGGCAGGTGTCCCCATGGAATAACCAGCAGGTGAAATCCAGCAGAGACAGGAGACTAAGAGCAGTTTCTACACAAATCAGAATAATTACAAGGCTACAAAAAAGCATTAACCCAGTCAGCCAAGCTCTTGCTCTCTCTGCAAAGTGCCTCCCACCAATTCCTGATCTCCTGAGCTGGCAACACCACCCAAAGCTCCCTCTCCTCTTCCATTTCTTACAGATACAACTCAAGGAAAAACTGGAAGGCATTGAGGAAATGTGCCATTTTCTGAAAGTCTCCTCTCTGCAGGAAGCTGAGAGACGAACCTCCAAATATTTTGGTAGCCAGGTGGCCACTGAACTGTCTGTGCTGTTCAAAGGTACAAAAGGGCAGCTCCAGCCCTACTGCTTTCTGTGCTCTGTGACCCCTCTGACAGGTTCCCTTAAGCCTCAGGAATTACTTGTGTCCTCCTGAAGCAAGACAATCCAGAGGTAGGATCTGAAAATGGGGCTGTTATAAAAGATGAAGAGTGCAGGTGTGAATCACATAGAGGGAAAAAGACTGGAGGTTTGCCCTGGGAATTCCCAGGAGATTCTCAGGTGGGTGCTTCTGCTAATATTGGCTTCTTACAGCTGACAGAGAGGAGAAAGAATGGGAAATGCAGGTCCTGCTGGAGATCAGGAAGGCACTGGAGAAGCTGGTGGAGCTCATGGAAAAGATGCAGCTGGAAGAAGAGCGGATATTCCTGCAGCTGAGAGAGGGAGAGAGGAGCAGGAGCCACATCCCAGGGGCTGAGGCAGCACCAGAGCTGAGGGTCAGAAAGGTGAGGTCACTGCTGGGCTGAGCCTGGGCCCCATCACAGAACATTCTGTGCTCAAAGACAGGATGAAAGCTCTGAACCCACTCTACTGAGATATTCCCACTTCCAGGAACATCCCCAGTGCTTCTCCAGGCAAGTGTTACCTGGTTCTCCAGAGCAGGCACCTGCTTCTACCCCAGCAAGACCTGCTGCAGTAAAACCAATTGCTGATTGAGTGTCAAACAGACTTCATCAAAACATATTGCCAGGAAGCTTTTATCTCAGCTCTTCTTTGCATCATCTGCAGCTTCTGTTGCTGTTCTTTGAGGGCTACACAGCCACAAGTGCTCCAGAGCTGTCACAACAGCTCTCCAGATGGTGACTGGCCAGATTATGTGTGAGAAAGGCAATGAAAGCCAGGACTTGCAGTTATATTTTGTATTATTTCTTCCAGCTCATGCTTGCCCTCGCCTCTGAGTCTCAGGAATGGATCCTGAAACAACAAGCCAGTGTGGAGACTGCACACACCAGACTGGAATATTTGAGGGACTTGTCAATCATCCAAGCACAGCAGGCAAAGGTACTGCAAATAAAAGTAATTGTGGTGCTTGTCTAACAAAAGCACAGGCAGCTGCCACACTCTGAGAACATCATCCAAGAACAACCCAGCCAGGGATCAGAGCAACAGCAAACTGGCACGGGAAGGACATCAAATACAAGCCATGCAGTTAAAACCCACACCTTACAGCTTCTCTACCAGCTTGAAGGATGTGAAAAAAATAAATCTGAGAGTTGGGGGCTGTGGGACAACAAATGGAAAAGGCTTTTAAGTTCCTGAGGCAAAGTGCTGTAACATCCCATGGAGTCACTGAACAGTGTGAACTGGCAATATCAGGTTTTTAAGAAGAGGCTTTTTTCAAATGATGTTCTTGGCAGGCACGAAATGGCCTCTCTCTGCTTTGTGCTGTTTTTCAGGTGCTTTTCTCAGGCTCTCGACGGTGCTTTGAAAACTATCAGACAACCAGATTTTATGGCATCAGTGGGGTCTCACGTGGCACACACCAGGAAATCCAACAAAACCTGATCCCTCTGCTCAAGTCCCTGGTTCAGATGCTGGAGGAAAACAGCAAAAGCAGTTTATCACCTGAGACACCAGGTAAGAACGTTACCTTATTCTAGCCTGGCCTTGAAAAACAGGTTGGAACCTTTCAACTTCCATTCTAGAAAGAGATTCTCCTTCTGACAGCTGAAAAATCAGACTTTGGTTCTATTTTGTAAGAGTTAAAGATCTCCTTGGACTCAATGAGCAAAACCTTTATGATGTGTGTAAACTTGCCACAGGGTGGGATGAGCCCTGAAATCACTTGTTAGGCTCAAGTTTTCTCTTGCCAGGCCTCACCAAAATTAATCTATCTTCTGCTAGACAATTAATATCTTGCAGTAAATACATTTTCTCATGTTTCTTCTACAGGCTACTCATCAAGGAGCACATTAAAAGCATCTGCTGCTCCCACAGAGGCATTAAGAGCTGAAACAAGCCAGGAGAGCACTTCAGCTTCCACAATATCCCCTGTTCTGCCCACTTCACCCTCAGAAAGGATCAGCCACATGCAACAAGAAGTCCTGACAAGGTAAAGAAATCCTTGTTGTGCCTTAATTGCCTCTGCCTTTTTAGTTGCAAAAAAATACATTATTTACAAGTTTGGAAGGTTTCTCAGATTTGAGGGTTGGGTGTGGCTCAACAGAAGGCTCCTGTTCTCCAGGTTCATGTGGATGAGCCAAGTGATGACCACATAAAAACAGGGATGTGTTTTCAGCCTGTCTCCTGCCTCTCTGGCTGCAGGTTTCTCTTGGAGAAACACGCCTGTGAACTGGCACATCTGGAGCTGTCCCTGCTGGCAGAAGAAATGAACACTCTCTATTCCTTTTGTGAAGCCAAGGCTGAGGAGAAGGAGCACCACGAAGGAAGCTGGGTAAGGTTGGCATTGTGTCACCTCAGAGTTCTCAGCTGATACACAGAAGGAGAAGTTTTCCACTATTTGAATTCCTTTCCACTATTTTAATTCCTTTCCATTTTGCCCATGTGGCTTCAGAAAAGGAAATTAAACAAAATAGTTTGAGAAGAAAGAAATCTTCCAGCTATTGCAAAGCCAAACAGAACCTAAATTAGTTGTCCACTCTCAAGTTAAAGGACAAGGGGCACTGGTCTCATTTTCAGTAATTCTTGGGTACTTAATCCCACAATAAATCAGGCTTTTCATGGTGCTTAAGTGAATGTGGGCATCTGGTTTCTGGATCTGTTTTTTACATCTGGGTGGGACTCAATTCTTTTGATGCTCCTGACCATGAAGAAGTTTCAAGTTGGGATGTCTATAATATTTTCAGGGCCTGAAGAGCAGGAAAGGAAGAGAAGCCACTGTCTCAAAGGATTCACTCCTGAAAGCCCTGTCAGAACAGCACCACCACGCTGGGCAAGCATTGTGTGAGAGACAACTGCAGGAAATCAAACATTTGGGCCTCAGCCCAGAGCTGACAGTGCCCAAACAGCCCCTGCACGTCCTGCAAGAAATCCCACAGCAGTTGTCAGTTTGTCTTCTTGGCTCACAAACCCCACACTGGATGTTCCCTGAGCAGCAGGTGAGTTTAAGGCAGGTTTTTTATGTCATTGTCACCTCCCTGCTGGGCAAGGACGGACTTCACCTTCCCTGGGGGCACAGACACACTGCAGGGGTGTTATCAGAGCCCCTGAAACATCCCAGAATCCTAAATGATCCAGCTCTCCCTGGAAAAATTCTCTACTTCTGGTGCCCACACTCATTAGTATTGAATACATAGAATATATTTGCAGTGCTATAGAAACACCCCCACCCTTTATTTTCTTTTGCTCAGCAGAAACAACACTCCAGGGAAGTCCAGCATTCCCCAGACTCTGTCACTCAAATGCTCCAGGTTTCAGCAGTGAAGATAGTGAAGCTGGAAGCTCTGAGACAAGTGTGTTTCTACAGGGTCCTGGACCTCTACTGCAACCTCCAGGTAGAGGCACTGCATGGTTTTCATGCCTCAAGGGAATTCACAACATTTTGAGGGCAAAATTGCCCGTCCTGGCTGAAAATCTACAGGTGTGCAGGCACAGGGTCAGCCTGGCACAAGCCCCACCATTCAAAGCCCTGTGATTATGCTCAGTGCTGGAAAATAAAATTAAAAAAAAAAGAAAAAAGAAAAGCAAATTTCTATTAAAAAAAAATATTTTTCTCATCTCCCTTTGCTTACCTGCTTCAGACCCTGAGCTGTCCAGAAGGTGTGATGAGCATCCTGAGCAGTTTGGAGCACAAAACCCACGGTGAAGCAGCAGCCCAGGAGGTTGCTCAGAGCAGAGAGGGACAGCAAGTGGCCAGAGCAGTGGCTTTTCTCCAGGAGCACCACCGGGAGGGGGATCTGCTGAAAGGGCTGAACACGGAGGCAGAGGCTGAGCTGAGGAAGATGCAGGCACAGTTTAGGCTGGAACTTCAAGCACAGACAGAGGAGAAGGTACAGCAGCTGAAATATTTGTGTTGTCACCTCTGGCCCTGTGATTTTTAGCCATGTTTTAGGTGCTTCACTAGGAGCATGCTGCTTCATTTCACTGCTGATAAATAAGTATTCTTCTTCCCCAGAAAAAACATTGAGTCAGCTATCACAGCCCTGGAAGGGGCAGAGCCCACCTTAATTATATTAAGGTTGCAGCCTCAGCACAGGTCTGTTCTCTACTCTTTGCCCTGAAAACAGTACTGTGGTTGTGCTGAACTTAAAAGATATCAATACCTTGACCTCAAGCCCTCAAAGAGAATTAAGCTTTAAGGAGTCACGTAAGGGAAGGTAAAAGAAGCATATTAACCCATTTGCTTCTTTTTGAATATTTTATTAACAATGTCTGGGGAGACCCACTGACCAAATACTTCTCTAAGTGTCAAAGGAAAATTTTAAGAGCCCCCTTGGAAATTGGATTGTTTTTAGGGTGCTTCATTTCCCACCCCCCTGGATCCCTGTTTTCCAACCTGCAGTGACAAGGTCAGACTTGATCCTGGAGGTCTTTTCCAACCCTGTGGTGGATCCTGTGGTTCTGATTCCATAACTGGAACATTCCCAGGCTTCCTCAAGCCTCTAAGACTTTGTCACATTGGGTTTTTTTTCTTTCCCAGATAAAAGCCAGAGAAACAAAAATTATCCAGGAGACCGAAGGAGGGAAGTTTGGGAATCTCGTGGCTTATTCCATCCTGTCTCAGAGACACCTGAGGGAAACAGTCACTTTGCTCCAAGACTCCTCCAGGCTCAAGAAGGTGGCCTTGAGGTGCCAAAAGGAGGGCACAGGCCTGGAACACCTCGTGGGAGAAGTAAAGTTCTCTTGCTGGTTTGGTTTAGAACCTGCAGCTCCTCCAGTGTGTTGTTACAAACTCCAAATTTAAAGACTTTCAGGAATTGTGACTGTTTAGATAAATAGGAGAGTTAACTCCAGATTACAGTGTATTGTATTATTTGTTTAATGCCAAAAAATAATTGAAACTATGCTGGGATTTGCTACCAAAAAAAAAAAAAATCAGGCACTTCAGATCCATTTTAACATGCATTTACTTCAGGCTCCTTTGTGAGCCTTAAATTTATTTTCAGTGGTTGTGAGTTTGTGATTTGGGTGTTCATAAACAGCAAAATTAAAGGCTGTTTTGGGCTGACATGTTTTTAACCTCTGTCCTCGATGTGTTGTGTAGAAAGTAAAACAACCAAAGGAGGTTCACACATTTCATGCTACAGTTCACAGGAGCATTTTCTCTTCCAGGATTTATCAGCTGATGGTGACACCAGGGACGTTCTGCATCTCCTGAAAGACAACTCAGAGCATGTATTTTTAGTGCTGGAATTTATACAAACTGTAAGATTATTACAGCTGAGAGAGAGACACTTCAAGGAAATAGTCAGCAGCCTAAAAGGCTCCAAGAAGGTAAAACTAAAGTTCAGGAGAAGGTAAAACTAAATATATTATTAGTAAATATATTACCTTGCAGCTTTATTCAGAAAATCATGAATAGTTTGCATTGCTGTTGTTACTGTGCAAAGGACTTTGTTCTTCAAGCATTAGAGTTTCTTAAACAAAACCAGGATCTTGGGTTTGGATCTTTCTTTTCTTTTTTTTTTTCCCATCTCTAGTTTGTGGAGGAAGCAAATCTCATAACCAGCGAAGTGAGAAAATTCAGAGAGCAGAAAATGAGAGGGCTAGAGGGACAGTTGAAAGCCTCCCTGAAAAACAGAGGAACCAAGAAGAGTGTTTCAAGCAGTTTTGATCCATTGCAGGTCAGAAAAGAGCAAATCCCAAATGTTTCCTAATTGAACACTCATCATATGCACAGGACATAAGATTAATGGTCTGATGCTAATGAGGCCATGGCTGCAGCTGTCCTGTGCTATCAAATTCACAACAAATATAGGAAGAAAAGGGTTGAAAGGAGAGATTAGGAGTTGAAGGGATGGGAGAAGAACAGCTTCCAAAAGCAGGTTATGCACAAAAGTACAGGGGGAACAAAGAAAAAGAGTTTAGTGGAATTTTTTGCTTTACAGATCAAAATCACCACCTTGGAAAGAGAAGAAACCACAGAAGAAAGGAAAGACCCATGGCAGGCTCTCCAAGGGGAGCATCTGGACCTCAAAGGATCTCCCATCTGGGCAACACCAGCTGAAGGAGCCAAGCTGCAGGATCAGCTGCTCCCTGGAGAGCAGAGGAGGAGGAGGAGGAGGAAGCTCTCAGGGCTGCAGCAGGATGGGGTACTGTGAGACCACACACCCTCTCTCCAGCTTTTTGGGGGGAATTTTTTTGCTATTTTCTCATCTTCAGCCTCAAAGATCACAAGGACTGCTGCTCATCATCACAGAGGGTGAGAAACTCAGCAGCATTTTACAGGCACTGCCTCTGACAGCTCCTTCTTTTCCTCCTAGGACTCGAGGGAAGAACACAGTGAAGGAAAAGCTTTCTCAGGGAAGGGTTTTCACCCAGATTTGCAGGAGCTGAGGATGAGATTAGGAGGAGATAGAAAAGAAAACACACAGCAAAGCAGCAGTTCTGCATCCTCCACCCCCCAACCCCTCAGGGCTCCAGGGACCCACCAGAAGGCAGAGGAACAGCTCCTCTGCTTCTTGACTAAGAGTAAGTCTGGGCTGCCACAGCAATCTCAAGTAATCCAGGATATTTTCTGGATGCTAATACATCACCTGGAGGGCATTAATGCTTTGGGAAAGGAATGATCAGGGAAGAAGTGGGTGGAACTCCTAAAATAGGGAGGTTATTATCAAAATTCTGATTTGAAACTGGACATGGGTGCTAGGACAGAAATAAAGTGTCTCACCTAAGTGATGTTTGTGCATCTGCAGAGCTGGGCTTTTTTCATCCTGAGGTCAGCAGGGCTTTAGGGGTTTTCTCAAAATATCAGCAGCTCCTTGATAAGCAGCAGAATTTCTTCTTCTTTGGACTTTTCATTAGGGTTCAGGTGAACTCTCACATGTGATCTTAATGTTTCAGAGTCTTTTCCAGCACCTTCTCTATGAAGCAAACAGCTGTTTGTTTACTCATTAGCTTAATTAAGAGGAAAAAGCAAACGGTGCAAGAGTCACCCAATTATCACAATGCCAGACAAGTGTTTCCCTATCAAGTCCTTTAGAGAGATTTCAAAACACTTCTACAGCTTTAAACTTCTCACAGAATTGGGCAATTAGTTAAAAATACAACTTTTAATCCCATGAGTTGATTTTTTAAATGATGTCTTAGGCTCAAATACTATATAGGAAAGTCAAAATTAGCTGATGGAATGAGAGGAAAGGACACAAACCCCTCTGGAATTATTTGTGGCCGTTACCTGGTGTATTCTTTCCTCACAGATATCAAGGTGCTGAAGCAGGCAGAGCATGTGATGGCATCCAGAATCATTCTGCTGAATCCACAGTTCACAACAGCTCCTCTGGGTGGTAAAAACTTCAGTCATTTGGTTGACTTTTGGCTCTTTTCCTGCCACTTGCCTCCTTTCCACCTGCTTAACAACAAAATACACGAGCCTCCTGTGAGACCTGCATGAGTAACTTGCCTACAGATGTGATTTAGCAATGATATATCCTTACAATAAACCTAAAGCTGAGTTTAGAACATTTAAACAGGTAAATGTTGCTGTAATTAGCTGAAAAAACCCCAAAACCTACCAATTCTCATGATATGGAATTTGACAATTTAAAAGAAAGCCACTATTCACAGAATTCAGGGCAAACAGAAGTTTTTTTTTTTCTTATCAATAAATCTTGTGGCAAAGACAACTTTAAGAAAAATGGAGAGGAGTGTTCTGGTAAGCAGCTCAAACAAGAACTACAGGAAGGAGAAGTGTTTGGACTGGGGGCTGTTTGTTAGGGTTTTTTTCTTTACTGAAATAGAACATAGTGTTCTTCCTCATCCAACAGACTTCCCTATGACATTTAAGACACGTGAAAAAGGAGAAAAACTACTGAATTGGATAATTCTTGGAGAGAAAGATACTCACATGTTTGTCCAGACTTCAACATCACACCCCAAACAGCAAAATTATTCACCCGTTTGACCTGATCTGTATAACTCCAGTGTGTGAAATGTTTGCTCAAACGTGGGTGAGAGATGGATTGTTTAGGAAAGCGACATTTATTTGTTTGTTTACACAGGTGGTGACGAAACCAAGTGTGTAAAAAGCTCTTTTCTCCTCGATCTGCTGAGGGAGGTGAACGAGGAGCTCCGGAGTCACGCGGTGGCAGCTGGGCTGGGGCAGAGCCAAGGGCTGGCCAGGGGTAAATCCCACCTCTGCTCTTTCTCCTGGAACAGCCAGAATTGGGGGTGAGGTGAAGATTTCATGTATAATCCTTCAAAGAGCTATTTATTGTGGCCAGATTTTGCTGCACAGAAATCTGAGTTCCCTCCTGAGCTCTCCTGGTGAGGGAGAATCACGGAATCAGCTGGGTTGGAAGGGACCTCTGAGATCATCAAGTCCAACCCTTGATCCAACCCCGCTGTGGTTCCCAGCCCATGGCACTGATGCCACATCCAGTCTGATCTTAAAAACCTCCAGGGATGGAGAATCCACCCCTTCCCTGGGCAGCCCATTCCAATGGCTGAGCACCCTCTCTGGAAAGAAATTCTTTCTAATATTCAAACTAAACCTCCCCTGGCACAGCTGAAGACCCAATCCTCTTGTCTGGGAGAAGAGACCAACCCCCAGCTGGCTCCCCCCTCCTGTCAGGGAGTTGCAGAGAGTGAGGAGGTCTCCCCTGAGCCTCCTCTTCTCCAGGCTGAACAGCCCCAGCTCCCTCAGCCTCTCCTCACAGCACTTGTGCTCCAGTCCCTTCCCCAGCCTCGCTGCTCTCCTCTGGACCTGCTCCTTCAGAAAGGGCTGAACACACAGAGCCAGCCCTGACTGTGCTGCTGAGCAGCTCTGAGACACACAGACTTCATGGCCCTTTGCTATCAGAAATTTCTCCACTAAAAGTCAAGTTTTAGACGTTTCCTAAGGGTATCAAGCACTTCACAACCCTTATGATAATTCACAATGCATCAGCAGGGCCTCACATACACTGAGCAGTGCATCAGATGAGAAATGCAGTATATTCTACACTTGCACTGCAGCGTTACATCTTGGGTTCTATTTTCACTTTTTTTTTTTTCCAATTCATCTGATGAAATGTTACTTTTCTTGCAGCAGCAGCAGGTTGGGCTCAGGGTACAGAGGATGCCTCGTGGACTCAGGAAGAAGAACCAGCAGCAGTTGATCCTGCAGCCCTTTCTGCCAGAGAGTTTGTCATTTATCAGTATGGCATCTCCATCCTGCAGTTTCTCAGACTTCACATTAATGTAAGTGCTTAAAACCTTGATATTTAGACACTGATATTTAATAATCAACAGCAGTTATAATTGATTTTATAACCGAGGAGTTTCTTTTATATCAGTTATAAAAATCAATTAGAGAGTGACCACTGAGCCAATATCAGGAATTAAATTCCAGTCCTGTTTTCTCCACAATGGTGTAGAGATTTGAAGTCAAATCTCTTCCCCACAAGATCTGGTCAGTTCTTGTATTTGTTGTGGCACCTTTCTTAAGCATGAAGAATTAATCCCTGCATGTTTCATAACACTGTGATAAAACATCTTCCCTTTATATCTTGGAACAATAATTCTCTCATTTTCTCCACACAGTTCTTAGCAGACCATGGCTTTGGTCTGGGTAAACTCTCCAGGGTCTTTCTTAAGAGCCTGAAACAAATAATAAAGTTGCAATGACCACAGCCAGAGCTCCAGGACTGGAGCACACTTCCATTTACTTAATTAAAAAACTGGCAAGAGGAAATCCTAAGGTGTTTTTTTTTTAAACAGCCTCCATTTCCACGTGGGATTGGTTGGCTCTGGGAACCCACTGCAAATCAAGGTTGACATTTCCATGAACTTGGAGCCCATTAATCCCTCCCTGCAGCCCTGGTGTGCTCTCAGCTCTTACAGAAGAATTTCTCCTTCTCTTTGCAGGCCCCAGAAATCAGCCTGTGTGTGGCCTCCAGCCTCCCCCCCAGTGATGCCACAGGCAATGCCTTCAGGGGCTCTTTCTTTTACCAGGTTTGCCCACCCCACACCTAGCCAGCCTTTGCAATACTTTGGGATCCTTTAAGTTCTGGGGCTGGGAAGTAAAATGTAAAAATAGTTCCTACCTTCCCAGTCACAGCATGCTCGATGCTCTCTAGGAAAAAACATTGATATAAGAAATCCTCAAGTGTTAATAAGCTCCAGATATATCTGAACACAAACCAACAGCACTGTTCAAATATATATATTTAATGTGAGGGTCATACCCAAAGCACATTTGTTAAATCAGCTCTAATTATCCAGTTTCTCATGTCCAAGTTTTACCACTTTCATTTTGACCAAATTCTCTCTAGGTCAGCTTGATAGGAATCAGTCTATCAGCATTTTACTCACTATAATTAGATTACAGAATGTGACTGTTTAGTATTATTTCTTCCTCTAAATGAGGTGTGCAGAGAGAAGCTTTCTCAGGTTCATGATATATAAATATAAACCTGCCCAGGGCAGAGAATGCAAGAATGCTTTAAATTCACATGACAGATCATTAAATGAAGTCTCAGGACTGCCCTGTGCCTATGGATATTCCCCTGTACTGATTTGAATCCTGGGACTTACCTAAAATTGAGGCAAAACACTGGAAGAGCTGCATCAGCAGAGCCAATTCCTGCTGTGCTTCTGTCTCAGCTCTGGATATTCATTTTTTTTTTCCCCCCTCAGAATTCCAAGAACAAACTCTTCGTCCTGAGGGATTGCCTGAGCTCTGTGGGAGGTTTCCTGCTCCTCCTGGTGCACTGCTTGGCTCATGTCTCTGCTGCTGAGCTCCACCACGACACCAACCCCCTCTTCCTGGGGCTTTTTCATCAGGTGTGTTCCAAGTGCAATTCCATTATCCTCGTGTTTGTTAAAAAAAAAATAATAAAAAAAAACCCCTCTAAAAGTGAGGGCTTAATGCTTTGTGCAACTTCAGCAATGAAAGGGGAGGTGAAATAAGGTTTTTATAATGAGTTAACCATTACCTGAACTGCCACTGCAGCTACACAGGGGCTGTTCACAGCAAGATTCTTATTCAGCATTTGAAGAACTGTTTTGCCTTAGGTGAAGCCAGTGAGAAAGCAGAAAAATGCACCAAATCATGCATTAATATCCTGTCTGCACACAAACAACACCAACACCTTTGTTCCACTGACAGCTGAGGAGATAAAACCCACACAGCTGCCTTCTAACCATCACCTGGGAGAACCCAACAGAGAATTTCCATGATCACAGCCCTGCTTACAACACAGTTACACCAAATTCATTGGGAAAGGAAAAAGGAATGGGGGGGATCCTTCCCCAACACCTTGATGTGACACAGCAGGTTTTCAAAGCCTTTCAAAAAAAAAGCCATGTTTGGGGTTTTTTTTTTCCCCTCTCCAGGCACTGAAGGTCTGTCTCAGTGAAATGTTCTCCCTCAAACTCCAGCTCTCAGCAGCTCCCCAGGGCAATAAATCCCAGAGGATAAACCAGGTGTTGCTGAAGGAGGAACCAGTCTCCAAGGAGGAAGCAAACCTCATCTCCCAGCTTTATGAAGTCAAAGTGAAGAGGCCCACGGACATGGAAGGCTTTGAGAAGGTAACAAGAAAAGCTCAGCACCAATATTTTCTTGCTTTGCTACAAAAATGACAAATTTAGCTTATTTATAGGTGCCTGTGCCCATGTGCCTGCAGTTAATAAACTGGAATAGAGGACATTCACTCTGAACACACTTTTTTAAGCACTAGAACAGGTTGTGGATCCTCCCTCCTTGGAGACACCCAAAACCCCTCAGGACACAGCCTTTAGATGACTCTGCTTAAGCAGGGGAGGGTTACAATAAATTAGTTACCTTCAGGCAAATCATTAAGTCAGCATAAAAAGCATCACCATGTAAAACACATTCAAGGAGTCTATAAAAATTCAAGTTAGCAATTAACTGCTTTCTCCACCTCTGTGCTCATCCCACAGCACATGAAGAACAACCTCCTGCTCCGTGTGAAATCTGAGGAACCACTCCCTGACAAGTGGCTTGTGGAGAAAAAAGAGCATTTCCCTCATGGAAAGGACAGCTTGGGATGGTAAGAATAATTTGCCAGGAGCTGTTATTTACTATTTATATTCACTATTTATTATTTCGCCACCTTGTACAGTGAAATTTGCTTTTCTGTTTTGGTCCCGTGAAGAGCCTGTGATTAAAATTTCACAACTGGCATTTCTCCCCTCTCATTTAAAACACTTCTTTCCATTTTTTTTATTTTTATTTTTTTAGCTTTGAAGAGGAAACCTGCACTTCCTTGTCCCCTTTGGAACTTGAGGATAAAGTGGATGTGTTAACTGAGGAGCTGGTGCAGATCATAGAGGATGAACACCAGTTTTTAAGCAGCAAAGGCAATGAAGACCTGCTTTGTTACTACCTTGAAATCACTAGTTTGGAGAAGGACTGTCTGGTAAAACAAATCAATGCATTAGAGGAGGAAATAGCCCTGGGCAGAAAGTTGTAGTGGCACTCAAAGACTTGGTGGCTTTGTTCTACCTTGGGTCTCTGCTTTGGTTCTCAGGCTTTAAGCCAAAGTAAACCCTCTATTTTTGTTTTAACTGTGGTGTATTTTTCCTCTCCATACTAAAGGCTCATTAAATCAGGAGTGGAAGCAGTGCAGTGATTTGAGTGACAAGACTCTGGCCCCCACCACTGACATTTCTGGCCGCGGCCAAGCAGCGAAAAGAAATATTGCTGCAAAAGCTCAGACTCAGAATTTCCAGGAATAGAAGCAAAATACAGAATCACTCAGTTCTGCTCAGTGTCAAATGCATTATTTTTAAACTAGTATATCAATCTACATGTTGTGAAGTTCAGCTGAATAGTTACACTTTTCTGACTTTATGACACAGCAAAAGCTATAGATATAATTACCCCAAGTGACTGTATCTACACAATTACACACCAAGAGCAAGAAATATTATTTTCCACCACTGAAAGCAACTTGCCCAGCCCAGACAACCTTTACGTGTCCTGGAGTCACCATATCTCAGCTCTCTCCCATACAGGAAGGCAGGTCCTGCACTGTCCAAGCCCAGCTCTGCTCTTAGGCTTGGGGAGACAGTTTCTCCTCCTCCCAAATTCAAGAGTCAAACCCTGAAACACATGAAACATTCAGTATTTGCTGATCAGTGAAGCATCACCACAGCCTCTGGTGCAGGTAAAGAACAAGTGAGGGAAGAGCAGAGTCACTCAAGATCCTTCCTTCCCCCAGCAGCACAGGGCAATTCAAATAATTTCATGAGTCACTAGACACCCTCAACATTTCTGCTGGTGATATTTAGATCTCTGCTCACAACCCAGCTGTCCTTGCTGCCTTTGCCAGAAGGAAGCAAACCCTCCTTCAAAGCAGCTTAGGGAGATGGTATTTTTTCCTTCCTTGGCTTGCTTGTGTTTCCACCAAAAAAGTTTTAAACTCCCTTCAGGGCATCAGTAGCAGATCAGATGGCTTTTATAAAAAAAACATAAAATCATTTATTGATATTTGCATTTCCTTTTCAACTCACAAAAGCAGTCTCACATCGATTTTTCAGTCTTACGTTGGCATTAATATAAACATTTAAAAACTCAGATAAAACCCCAGAAAAAAAAGCTTCAGACACACAGAGCAAGAGAGGCAGGGATTAGAGACAGCGAGTGCTTTGTGTTTTGACCAAGTTTTGCAGTGCCAGCCCTTCATCCCATTCCACAGTCAGTGCTCCTAAACCAGCCTAAAGCGGGCACAGCCACGGATCTACCGCTTGGTGTTGACCCAGTGGTACCTGTCCACACGTGGCCCTGAGAAGGCAGCTGAGGGCCTGTAGACCTTGTAACCCCTGTGCTGGCCATAGTAGGAGCCATCAGCCAGGTAGGTCTTCCTGGGGAGATACAGGGACCAGGGCTGGGCGGGAGCCTTGTAGTAGTCGCTGAACTGAACAGCAAGAAATGGGATCGTGTTAAAAGTGTGTTTGGGGAAGAGGGGGGACAGTCTGTTGCATTCCCTCATGAGGAAGCCTAAGGAGCAGCTCCTAGCTCCTACAAAAAGCTCTGTCCCATTCCCAGAATCACTTAGGTTGGGAAAAAGCCTCCAAGATATCAAAGTCCAACCATCCCCCCAGTACTTCCAAGCCCACCACATCTACCCATCTCAAATCCCTCCCAGTCACAACAACATCACCACCACCCCAGGCAGCCTGTGGGGAAGAGGCTTCCCCAATATCCAACCTAAACCTTCCCTGGAGCAACTCAAGGCTGTCTCCTCTTGCCCTGTTGGTTGTTCCCTCCATAGAACCTCCTCTGGAGAGCAAGAAGATCCCCCCAAGCCTCCTTTTCTCCGGGCTGAGCCCTCCCTGAGCCAGAGCAGCAACATCACCCTGTGCTCACTCACCTGGTACACACTGTTGGGGTTGCTGACAGTAGGGATGGCTCTGGGCTCCCTGTGGAAGCTCTCCTCATCCGAGGAGCTGCCAGAGTGATAGTCCAGGGCTGCCCTCTCCACGGCATAGCTGATGAGCTGCGGCAGCTCGGGGTTCTCCTTCCCGTCGAAGCGCACGATGGTGAAGGGCTGGTTCTTCTCCCCGTACCTGGAAGGGACTGGAGGTGTGTGATGCTGCTCTGCACAAGCAGGGACAGCTCTGAAGGGGCCAGCTGGCACCAGCAGGTGAGCAGGACCTCAGATGCCAAGGCTCTTAAGAGGCTCGAGTTGATGACACTCGCCCAGAGCACCCGACGTGTGTCGGTCGCCCCTTCTGAGCTCACCTGCAGCTCACCTCAAAGGGGTCAACCCACAGCGTCATCTCCCTGGGCAAACCAAGCTCGTTGAAGTCCACACCACTCTCCACACAGGTTTGCTCCAGCAGGGGATCTCTGGCCTGGTGTTTGTTTATCCTGATGCACCTGGGTAAGAGCAAAGTGCAGGAGGATCTCGGGGACTGCACTGCAGCTTGGCAAGCCCTGCTGCTACAGGAGCACACTCAAAAATCACTG
>NW_020884916.1:1824919-1827837 GCF_003945725.1 Corapipo altera | reverse complement strand
CAGCTTGGCAAGCCCTGCTGCTACAGGAGCACACTCAAAAATCACTGTTTGCTTTCCCAACACGTTCAGCCTGGTGATGCAGGTTTTCCCTCAGAGCCCCAACCAGCAGCTCAGCCTAAGGAGCTGATTTATAAACTCAAAACAAGGCTTTGCTTTAAGCCCATAAAGCACTGACTCGCTTCATCAGTAGTTTATGAGAATTAAAGGCAGTTAGAACAATTCCAAAAGTCAAAGACCATTTGAGTTCTGCTTTCAAGGAGTCAGAGACTGTTTAAGGCACTTAGTGCATGTTGTCCTGAGACTTCCACCTCAGTCTCTAGTCACACACTGAAAAACAGGTGCCTCTCCACCAGTTAATAACTCATTTTCCCTTGAGCTTAAGGGATAACCAAGCAGTTCCCTCACAATTTTGTATCATTTATTTCCAATTTAAGGCCTCCAGGGTACTCAGGACCTCTTGAACATCACACAAAGCCTCTACTCCCTCTCCTGTTGCACTGAGTGTCTCTCACCTGAAGGCTTGTCCTCGGGATGGGTTGTCTGGGTACCAGTGATTCTTGTACTTCTCAAACAGGACGGCAGTCAGCCTGGCTGCAAATTTCTCTATTTTATGCTTGCTCAGCTTGTCTTCCCTTTTCACCAGCTTTGTGATGAAGAAGACCGTGGCAGCAATTTCATCTTTCATCTTAAATTGCAGCACAGGAGGTGCTTCAGCTGTTGGACAGTCAGCAGTACAGATGAGACATTACACTCAAGAGATTTAATAACATTAAGGTACTATCAGGTTCCAAAAATAGATGCTGCAAAACCTGCATAAGCCAGGGCAGATAGAGCCCAGATAAACTTGACTGCCAAACAAAGGATAAATTTAGTTTTGGGTATTGAAACCAATTCAATGCATTACTAGAAGGCACACTAAGCAAGTTAGCAGCCTATATAAAATATGAGCTTAAAATATAGTGCTACTTATTATATATTGCATACAGTCAGCAACCAACAGAACTTATAGTTAATTACACATCTCTTCTAAATACAAAGAAGACCAAAAACATCACCTTTTCAGAGCAGAGCCAGTGAAAACCCAGGACACACTTTATAAACAGCTTCAAAGAGGCTCCAAGAAAACACATAAAACACTATAAAAACCTACACCATTTGCACAGAAAGGAAAAGCCCCTCAGCCCCTAAATCCTCCCTTTCTCTGGTGTGGTTTGCTCAGGTTTTATATAGGACAGGCAATTGGGATGTAACAACACTCAGGTGGGCAGGAGGCTCAGGTGTGTGGCAGGGGATTAACTAACACTGCTTTCAAAGACATTTCAATCTGCTTGGCTTTAGTCCAAAACCAGCTCCTTTTTTTTTAGGGTTTATTTAGAGTATATTCAATTGACTTGTCCCTCAGCCTGCCTCATAAACTCCTGTGAAATATGGCAGTGAAATATTCACCGTGAGAAAAACAGTGCCAGGTTTATTAATTGATTATTAGAATTGTGCTTCTCTGCTTCTGGCACAATTCTAATTACACTTTCTCTATGAAACCCTCACATTTGGTGTTGTTTATTTAGAAAATTGCATAGTTCTGTATTTGTCATGTCATCAATCTTCCTAATGATATTAGGATCATATTATTATATGATTACATTATATATTATACATCATTATTATTTAATATATATATTATTATAAGAAACATATTATAGATTTATTTAATATGTAGATGTAATATATGTGTATTTCTATATTATTACATTGGTTTTCTATATTATTATATTAATTTTATTTATACTATTATATTTATTGATACTATTTATACCATATTTATACTATTTATACTACAGTTATACTATATACACTATATTTATACTATATACACTATATTTATACTATATATATTATATTTATACTATATATAATATATTTATACTATATATAATACATTTATACTATATTTATAATATTTATACTATATTTATACTATTTATACCATATTTATACTATTTATACTACAGTTATACTATATACACTATATTTATACTATATACACTATATTTATACTATATATACTATATTTATACTACATATAATATATTTATACTATATTTATAATATTTATACTATATTTATACTATTTATACAATATTTATACTATTTATAAAATATTTATACTATTATTGTATTTTTGAGTTGTTTCATGCTCTGTTTAAGAGCAGTTCCTCAAATGTGAGAGTTTAAAACTTCAGGCAGTGACTGTCTGGGCCCAGCCAGAGAAGAGCTGATGTTCCCTTTCCCTTCTGCTGCCTCGTTGTGTCTGCAGTGTCAGACACCAGGAACTGCCAAGACAAAAGAACAAATGAAGGCAAAAAGAGCTGAGGGTTTCAACTGGCTCCTGAGGGGGCTGCAGGTGCTGCTCCAGGGCTCCCATTTCAGTCCTGGAGCAGATTGTGCTCCAAGACAAGGGATGAGAAATACGGGGTGTGAAGGCACAAATTGGCAGGAGGAGCCAGCTCTGCAGAAATGGGCCTGAAAACACGAATTTCGGGCTATTTCTGGGTTTCCTCTCTCTCCACTCACACAGTTCCTCGCTCTACAGTTTCTTTCTGCATCCCCCCCCAAAAAAGACTCACTGAGGATTTTAGTAGAAACTCTGGTTTTAAGGAACAAGTAATAAAACACTAATATACAATAAAATTTTATAATATATAATATACAATATATAATAAAGTAATAAAATAGTATAAATATTGTATAAATAGTATAAACACAGTATAAATATTATAAATATAGTATAAATATATTATATTATATATATTTAATTATATATATAATATATATTATAATATATAAATATATTATATATAGTATAAATACATTATATATAGTATAAATATAGTATATATAGTATAAATATAGTGTATATA
>NW_020884916.1:1805595-1824909 GCF_003945725.1 Corapipo altera | reverse complement strand
ATATATAGTATAAATATAGTATATATAGTATAAATATAGTGTATATAGTATAACTGTAGTATAAATAGTATAAATATGGCATAAATAGTATCAATAAATATAATAGCATAAATAAAACTAATATAATAATATAGAAAACCAATATAATAATATAGAAATACACATATATTACATGTACATATTATATGGACATATACATATATGGACATATTATATAAACATATACATATATGTACATATTATATATACAGATACATATATGTACATATATTATATATACATAAATATACACATTATATATTTACATATATAATATATAATATGTATATATATACACATTATATATACATATATTAAATACATATACATATATAAAAATATATCAATATATATCAAATTATGTAAAAATAATGTGCACTAAGTATATACAAATATATGGATAATATATAAAATAATTTATAAAAATAAATTAATGATAAACAAATTAATGAATGAAATATATAAATAATAAGTAATAAAAGAACTTCATATGTCTTCTCTTCCTTTTTCTCATGTAACAAGTGGGGATCTTTCCACAGCTGCTCAAACGAGAGGGAAATCAAAGTCTAGGGTAGATAATGAACCCTCAGAATGAGCCCTGGGCAGTGCCAGGATAATAAAGAACCCCCAGTGCTGTGACCACAAGAGTTCCCTCATCCTGCTCTGGGGGGCTTGGGATGACACAGGAGGATCCTGTTCCCTGCACCAGCCCTGAGTCATCCCTTCCCTTTCCCATGGAGAATAAGGGAATAATAATAACATTGCCTGCTCCCTGCTTGATTCTTTTTTTTTTAATTTTTTTTTTTTTTGTAGGACAACAGGAAACCACTGCTGAGCCCTGCCTGCAGGAATGTCCACACCACATTTTTCAGCCTCTTTCTAGGCAGTCTGAGGAGGGTTTTGCTCACTGCTGCCTGTCTGCATCCAGCACCAGAATTAGCTCTGGGCAACAGATGAACATTCTTGAGCAGGAAAACTGGCTTTTCATGCCTCAGGCCTGAGTTTTATGCCAGAGATTAAACTTGCTTTAAAAATGTCAGGGAGTTGATGGGTCGTTCTCTGATCTGAGTGGATTCCCTTGCAAGCACTGCAGGCCATGTTTCTTTGTTGTTTTTTTTTAAACTCTGCTGCGTGGTGACACCCCAGAACAACAAAAATAAAAGTTCTCAGGGGACCCCAAATTTTTGATCACACAGATTTTGCTGCGATAGAGAGAGAAATGGGTATTATAAAAATATAGAGGCAACTACCTCAGATCTGGGGGGGGTTAACTCCACTGACAAAATTGGTGTCCAGGAAAACAGCAGGGAGCAAGATTTGCCACCTACAAATGATGGGCAGTGCACAAAATTATAATTTTTAAAGTTTTTCTCAATCCCAGACACACAGATTGGGATGATGCTGTTTTTCCTGCCAGTCTTAGGAAGTTGCTGTTGAGTCTGATTTCTCTGACCTCATGCAATTTTTTCTCAGTATTGGATTATCATCTAATAAAATATATGATCTCTCCCTATAAACCTTGTTTTCCTTTTATTCTTGAGTTACTCAGGCTAAAATAAGAATCTCACTGCAGAATTATAGCAGGCATTGCAGGGAGTCCATCCTATGCCCCTGGAGTGAATGATTTGGTTGTGATTTTCACCTGGATCTGAGCCTGACACAGTTCAGCCTCAGGAATTACCCAGTTCCTGCCCTTTCCTCAATAAATCCTGGTTTGGATCAGTGAGACACACGAGTGGATGGGACTTTGAAGCATCTGCTGCCTTCCTGCTTTCTCCAACATGCTCAGGCAGGCCCTGGGAGAGGGGGAGTTCTGTGACAAAGGGGTGCCAGTGACTGGATTCCACAAAGAGAAGCCTGAATCCCTCCACCACCTCCTTTGTTGGGTTATTTGTTCCCATGGCTCACACAATAAACTGCAGGTCAGCAGCAAACAAACTCCTCACCTGAGAAACCAGGTGCCAGCCATGCAGGCAGTCAGGCACTAAGGTGACGTTTTTTGAGGGTTGGGAGGCAAAAGTCAGGTTAAATTCTGCACATTTGCAGAGACAAATTTAAGCAAATTTAAGCAAAGCTCTTGGCAGTTCACCCAGTTGGCTCTAATTATTCAGGTGGTCATGGACACAGAAGTAGAGTTCTGAGAACTTTTAACTCGTTATTTTTGACATCATGCAGGAGTTCAAGCTTTTTTTGCTGTTAATGGCACAGAAACCAGAAGAGCAGAGAGCATTTCTGGCTTCTTATTTCAGTGACCAGAAAACCTGGTTTAATTAGGTGGATTCATTGAGCTCAAACCCTTCACAGTGCTGGCACTCATCTCTGAGTTGAAGAAAACACGGCCCTGGGTGCTCTGTTTGGTTAATAACAGCTAAGAAACAAAATGCCTAAATCAAAATTGGCACAGTCCCTGCCAATGTGAGACCTATTAAGTAACAGCCAACAGATTGTGTTCCCACTCATTCCCAAACAGGAGGAGCATCCCAGCAGATTTAGCAAAAAGCTCCCTGGATAGCCAAGTGTTCTGGGTGATAAATGAGATAAATGAGGAGACAGTCGTGCCTTTGGTTAAATATTATTCTGTCGGGTTTTAATCCTTATTAGGAAAAGAAAAAAGCCAAACCACTAAAAGCCACTGCAGCACAAGTGCCTGGACAGTCATGGGGCTGATCCAGAGCTCCCTGAAACCAGTGGAAATCCATCCAAAAACTTCAGTGGGATTCAGCTCAGGCCCCTAACCCGGCACAAGAATTCTTGACCAGATTAAATGATTGGTCTCCTGGGTGCCCAGGCAAGCCCAGGCATGAGCTGTGAGTGTCTCCAGCAACTGCAGGCCAGGAGTAAACACTGTTTCCCTACACAGGCTCTGGCAGGAGCCAGCCCTGCAGAATTTTTTGCAGTTTTCTTGCTTTAAAGGCTTGAGGACATGGAAATAATGAAACCCAGAGCAGCTCTGTAGTAAAAATCTTCCCCCTGCAAGCCACTTGATCTCTGTGGGTGAGGGATGACAGACAACTCCTCCAGGTGAGCAGCTGAAGTTCACAACTGTTGCTACAGAGATCAGTAAACCTGAGTGATTCCCATATGGAAGAACATCCAAGGTGGCAATCTTCTTAGGGAAAAGCAGATTGCATTTGTTTTGTCTGCCCTGATCACACTCAGAAACATCATAGGAACACAGCACCTATTTGGTTGGCTGTGCCATTAATCAGAGGGCAGAGAAACCTCATATCTGGATGTTACAAACCTACACCTTTACTTAAATCTCTGGGCAGAGAGTTATTTTTGACTGGAACAAACCAGGAACCGAAGGCACAATTTTTTTTATGTGTCTGAGTACCACATATTGCTAGGATTTAAGATCATCAGTCTTGAGTGACTTAAGAAATTAAAAAAACCTTAAAAAAGAGAAAGACTGGTGTTGGTTTAGAATGTTTTAAAATTGAATAACAAGGGAAAGACTGCAAAGCTACCTGGGTTTATCTTATGGAGTCTAAGAGCTCTTGTCATAGCCCCCTAAATTTTACTTCTGAGGTAATCAAGTGTCGATGTCTGTTCTTTCTTCTTCCCTGTTTGCATGCCATGATTTTCAGAGGGAGGGAGGGATGCACTGGGCTGAGCAGGTCAAGGGCAAGCAAACAGAAATGGCTTTGGGTAGACCCCCAAAAAATAGGGAGAGAGGTGAAGAAAGTCAAAACTGAAGTGGTTCAGCCTGTGCCTCCCGCTGCAGCACAAGGCATTCAGCCCTTGGAGCTGTTTGGCACTTTTGGGGCCTCCTGGTGTGGATAAAAGCAGGCTGAAGCCCCAGTGCCCAGATATGAGCCCAGAGGGACGTGGCTGGAGTGGCACAAGTGACGCCACAGGTGACAGCAGAGCCTGGACCACCCTCACCTGGAGCCTCGCAGGGGCCAGGGCGGAAAACCCGAGTTCGTGTCCCGTGTTGGCTCTGCCCATGGAAACCTCCCGTGCAACAAAACTGCCCGTGGCCAGGGCCACCTGCCCGGCCCAGGGGAACAGCCAGTCCCCCTGCACGAGCCCTGCCTGGGTGGCCATGGTGACAGAGTGTACACAGAGGGCGTGGGGCTGACCCACGGCACGGGCTGGGGACACTCCGACCCCAGGGAAGAGCTGGGACACTCCTCGGGAACCATCCCCAGGGGAATGTCTGCCAGGAGCACCTGCTGGGGGCTCTGGGGGGGAAATCCAGAGGGAAGCAGCTCTCCATTTTTCCCTTTCCATCACGTCTTTTTCAGCATTTCATTCCAAGTGCAGGATGACTGCAAGGTAAGCTGCTTGGGGGTAAGTCCTGACTTCCTTTTGTGCATTTTAACACTGAGGTGTTCATGGGTGAAGGCTGGCAAAGTTGATTAATTTGCAGGCAAACTTATCCTTGTAACCTCACAGACTCTGTCTCGTTCCTTATTTAGCTTGATAAATCTCCATAAAATTGTTTTATCCCGTTATTAATTGCATACACATCTGATAGACACAGGGCATAATTGATTCTAACTCCTTGCAGAATTGATTCTAACTCCTTACAGAACTGATTCTCACTCCTTACAGAATTGGTTCTCACTCCTTACAGAATTGATTCTCACTCCTTACACACACTCAGTGTGCTCTGCAGAGCAGATTTACTGATTTCTTTAGCTACCAGAAATTAGTGCAAAAGGTTTGAGTGGCCTCCTGACAGCATGATCTGTGTTCCTGTATTTTTTTGGGGGGGAATGAGTGAAATTCTGTCATCCTGAAAACCTTTGAGTGGCAATTGCATGAATCCCAAATTACAGCACATTAACCCAAGTGCCCAGCTACAAACCAGATGTGATGTTATTCACACTGATTATTTTATCTTGACCCAAAATTGCAGCTGTATTTGCCTTTCCACCTCTGGACACAGCTCCCAGCAAGGACTCCATGCCAAGGTTTTCTCCATTGTGGTGCAGGGTAATAATTTATGGTTTAGTATTTAATTGCTTTGTCTTTGCACTCTAGAAATTATCTTTGTGTTGCATTCATTGCAGTTTTAATTATTAAGCACAATTAATTTGTGGTATAAAGACTTTGTATTTAGTAGAATAAGGGTGATGTGACCAATGCTCTTGATTATTGTCAATTCCTCATTATTCTAAAAGCAAGAGTATATTCATATAATTATTGGCAGTGCTTTCTTTTTGTTCTAGGTTTGAATTCCATGAGCCCCTGAGCAGTGCTTGGTTTGTAGGCAGTGTAATTAGCTGATTGTACCCCCTGCTCCACAATCACTAACTCCACTGCCATCAAAACAAGGCACAGGATTCCCTGCTCCAACCTCAGGCCAGAAAACTTCACTACAAATCCTCCTCACCCTTACTCCCAGTGCAAAATTAGTAATATTTATTCATTTGCAGCTTTATTTCCAGAATTTTACCTGTCCAACAGAATTGTATGTTGGTGGTATCAAGTGAAATCTTACTTTTCTTGAAGCTGGTGCTAAAATCCTTGGGACCTTTCCTGGACCTGTCTGTTGTGTTTAAATTGATTATTTTAATTGCTTATGCCCCAAGACTGGACTAAGAATTTATTTTGGTTGCATCCTTCAGATATTGGGGAAAAAAAATTGTATATACTTTTCATGTTTTATTTAACAGTCCAGTAAGTGAAGGGAGGTTTTAAGCAATGATTAAATATTAAACTGGCTGGATGGATAAGTGATTTTTACTCTGACCACTTGGCTTAACGTTCAGGAATTTGAATAATAGTGCTGGAACCTCCTGTGGGAGGGTTTGGTTTTTTTAAACAAAATCCCAGTTTTCATCCAAGAAGGGGTTGGAAGGCTTTCCATCAGCCTGGTTACCAGGCAGTGTAGTTAGCTGATTGCCTAAAGCAACAATCACTAGCCACACAGCCAGGTAAAAAGGTGTGCAGGATCATCTCCGTGGAAATCAGGCACGTGGCAATTCTGGTGGCACGAGGCAGGCTGACCTCCTTGCAGAGGGATCTGCAGGACAGGGACTCAGGCAAGGGGAATGTGCTGGATTCCTGTCCCAGCAGGAGACCCCAGTTGTACTGGGGGAAGCACTGGTTTGCTCACAGGACACTGGAAAGCAGGAGGACAAAACAAAGGGTGTTTTCTCCTCCCCCTTGGCAGCCCTCAGCTCCCATCCTGACCCTGCTCCTCTCTCACAGCCCAGGGCTTCTGTTCTCACATTTACCTCCATTTATTCCCCTTGAACAAATAAAATTGTGGCCTGTGGTGGCAACTCTTTGGGGGCTCGAGCCTGAACCTGAGCGAAAAACTCCTGAAGGCAGAAACTTCTGCTGGAGCCTCTGGAAAATCAGTGTTGCCCCCAGCCATCAATACAATTCACACGAGCAAAGGAAACTGAGACAACCACCACGAAGTTCTGTGATAACATTTCCAGCCTGACTCTGCAATTTTTTTTTTTTTTTTTTTTTTTTTCTAATTTTAGCCAAGTCTTCCCCGTTTTTTACTGAAAAGCCTGCAGCCTGGGGGTGGGAAGCAGGCCAGACAAGAGCAATCTGTGAGAGGTGCAGAGAGGTGCTGAGCTCTGCAAGTCTTTCCTGCAAGTCAGCAAACCCTCCTTTCCCTATTAATAATTCCAAAAGGCATCCCATCCATTACCATCAATTAGTCTGCTTTCTGAATTCTGGCTGGAGCCAGCAACAGTTCCCTGAATCTCACATTCTTTTTTAATTTATTTTTTTTTTTAGATTCAGTAACAACAGATGAGAGCCAGAGTTTGCAGCCATAGAGATGACTGATTGATGGCACTGAATAAATCACTTTATACAACTACAAGCCTCACATAAGTCTAAAAGAAATTAAAATGAATGCACTGAGTGAAATAAGAATAATGTTCAGATTATTATCAGTCATAGGTGTCACACAGTGCTCAAATCCAGACTTCAGGCTTGATCCAGACGTGCTGTTCCTGCATCCCTGGAAGCTCTGTTGTCTCCACAGTGATGCAGGGGCAGGGGATTATCCACCAAATTCCCTAAGCAAGGAGGATCCTGTAAGCTGTGGGACACTGAAAGTCCAGCCCAGACAGCAGGAAGCAAAAAGTGTATGAGGTAAATGAAGTTGAGGCCAGCTAAATATAGTTATTGGACAATTTTCAACCCCAAAACCACAAAGATAAGAGAGTGTGTCTGAATTTCTCAGTTCCATGTGCCAAAGGGATCTTCACAGCCTGGCCACTGTTGGTAGTTTGATTTTTTCATGGCTGCCTCTGGGGTTTTATCCCCTGAAAACACTAAAACTCAGTTAATAACAAAGTTATGAAACTGGCTGCTCTGCTCCCTAAAAAGCTCTCCAAAACTTAATTTGAGCAATCAAAGGAAGAACTCCATGTAGGGATTTTTATTATTATCAGTGGTGAACTCAAGATTTACTGACATACAGTGGTCTTGCTTGGCCTGGCCGGATGTTTATCAGGAGAATAAAATCCAGGAGTAAGAGGGTTGAATTAAATTAATGCTCTTTTTTCCTTCTGCTGTAATTCCCAAGATACAAAGCAGCGATAAATGAGTTGAAGGTTAAACATCTGTCCTTCTGAAGAACTATATATCTGAATTAATACAATTTCATTGCTCAATTGCAGAGAGTAGAACCGAAATTTTAAAGCTGATGAGTGCAGTGATCTGAGAAATAACTTGGAAAACAAGATTTCAAAGGACCCTTTCAGAAATGACGTATTCATTTTAGACATAAAAGCCTCCTTTCTCCTTCCTCCCTATTTGAGCTTTTAAGTTGGTTCATATGAAGTACCTCCTCTTCTCAAAGTTTATTAAAATGCTGAACCCAGACTATCTGCTCTGCTCGAATTCTATGCATTTAAAGCTGGGTCTGCTTTTTATTTCCCTCAGTCTAAATAGTCAGGTCTTATCTGGGGAAGGGGGGAAAGATGTTCTGGATATTACTGTCATTATTATTGCAATAACCACTCAGTTTTATCCTATACTAATATATATTATATTAAGATATGGACATTAAAAGCCTGCTGCTTTTGTTCTGTGCTTTACTTTTGTATTTTCCATTTTTTTCTAAATATTAAGAGAAGGAGGTGGAAGCTTCGACATTTTCCTTAATCTTGCTTTAATTCGGGTCGGAATTCTGAAAGTCAGGGAAAAGACCAGTTGACAAAGTGTTTCCACATTTCTGAAAGGGTCAGGAAATGTCACAAAGGCTGTTCCTGTTTCACAGACACGACCCAGGCTGCAAAGCCACAGCCTGAGCTCAGCTCCAACACTGAGATCGCTGACTCCTGGTGACCTGGAGTGGGCTGTGCTCCTGATATTTTAAAGGATTTTCCTCTATTTAAAATAATGATTTCAGAAGGAGCTTCTCTAACTGAACTCCCAAGAGCGGGTCTAGGTTTGAAATACATAAAAATCATTAATCTCTTATTTTAAAGAAAGCATCGGTCCTGCAAAAACCCCCTTGGAGCCCGAGCCAGAAAATCCGTGGATGGAGAAGGCTGCAGGAAACAGGTGCGGAGCAGCTTCCCGGCCACCAGGAAACGGGCTCGGGGGGGTCGGTAATGTCCGAAGCAGAGCCCCCCCTGTTCTGTGCCCGCTCCCGGAGCGCTTTCCCGAGGGCAGCCGCGCATCCTCAGCCCGGGGAGGATGCGCCCCTGGCTGGGTCTGGCTCTGCCTGCGGGGGCGGCTCCCCACGCCCCGGGGGGAGTGCGGGACAGGTATAAAACCGGGGCGGGGGAACACGCGGAGGGATGAAGAGTTTGGAGCGGGGAAGGAGGGAGGGGGAGCGGCGGGCGGAGCGCAGAGAGGAGGCGCATCCCGAACCCGGGCGGTGCCGCTTCCCAAGCGCAGGGGCTGAGCCGAGCCCGCTGGCCCGGAGCCCGAGGAGGGGAGGGAAGGAGGGAAGGAGGAGGTGCCGGCTCCCTGCCGTCCCCTCCGGCCGCGGATTTGGGGCGATGCTCGCGGCCGCGGCGCTGTGCGCGGCCGCGCTGGGCTGCGCGGCGGGGGCGCGGCTGCTCAGCGGTAAGAGGGGGTTTGCGGGGGTTTGCGGGGGAAGGGGGGGTTGCCCGGCGCTGGGATCGCCCCCCTGGCACGGAGAGGGAGCTCCGGCTCCCCTGGCGCTGGGAGGATCGGGATGCGCGGGAATGTCGCGACACGGGGAGGATGCAGGGGGATGCTGGGGGGAGGGTTGGGCTTGGTGGGCTTGGTCTGCAACTCCCTCGGGAGGGGAGGACGAGGGGCAGGACCTGAGTTCTGCTCTGTGGGGACCCTAGGGAATGGCCTGGAGTTTTGTCAGGGCAGGGTCAGGTTGGATCTCAGGCAAAGGTTCTTCCCCCAGAGGCTGGTTGGGCACTGCCCAGGCTCCCCAGGGCAGTGGGCACAGCCCCAAGGCTGCCAGAGCTCAAGAAACACTTGGATGATCCTCTCAGACACATGGTGTGACTCCTGGGGTGGTCCTGTGCAGGGATAACTGTTGGACTCAATGGTTCCTGTGGGTCCCTTCCAGCTCAGCCTGTTCTGGGATTCTGTCCCTTCCAACTTTTGTGACTCTGTGATTTTTCCCTGCCCTGCCCTGGGGAGCTCACTGAAGTCAGCAGACTTTGGGGCAGATCCCATCTAGGCAGTGAGGAGATAAGGGGAAAATACAAGGAACCCTTTCAGCACTGCCTACAGCTACACAGACAGCATGCCCTGTAACCCAAACCCTCTTTGGGATCCTAAAGAGCAGTAATCAGACGTCAACTACAGTAGATTTTTTCCTTAGCTGAAAGTAATGGCTGATGAGGCAGAGATTTTCTGCCAATAAGTGGAAAAAAATTGCATTTGTGTATCAGAAAGACCCTGAGTGCAGCTTGTGCCAGTATTTGTGGACAGTTAGTGAAGCTTTTTTAATAACAATGTGCTATCTGTGTTTTTCTCATGCCTTTCACAACAGCAGTGGACATATCCCTCAGAAGAGGTAAGGGGGCTTTGCCTGTCTCACCAAGCCTGGATGAGTGTAAAGTTCCCATGAGAAATACAGGTTATGCCAGAAATGTATTCTCTAATACTGCAGTTTTAGTAAAAAACTGTTCCTGTTGTAACTTCTGTGTAAAGTGTTAACAGACTGATTCTGACTAGTTAATTATTCAAAAATTCCACTATGAAAGATCTTTAAACTCTCACTCTTACAGTGCTCACGTAGGAATACAGAAGAATAAAGCAAAGCCAGCAAATAACCCACGGAGGGGTTTATAATGACCTGTCCTCTCATCCTGTTTGTTCTGAGCACGTTACAATTGTTGCTGAATGTTTTCCTTCTGTGCAGACACGTAGGTTAGCAGATTGTGTCTGCAGAGAAATATTTACTGAGTACAACAAAACTGTTTGTTTCCACAGTCTAAATATTGGGACTGTTGTGCTGAGGGACGCACCAGTGCCTGGATTCAGACGATGTGTCTGTTCACTTTGATCTCCCCTCGTAACCAAAATAAGCTTGTGCTGCTTCTGCATGAGAAAGTTCTTGGCCTCTGACAGCCTGAAGGCAGACACTGTTTCCTTCCTGGGCAGTCAGCAGCACCACCCAGAGCAGAGGGAACTGGGCTGGGGGAACACGTCTTGCTCACCACAGTAGAGACACTGAAAACTGAAAGAGTGAGTTTGGGTGGGAGAATGGGAAGGAATTCTTCCCTGGGAGGGTGGGGAGGCCCTGGCACAGGTTGCCCAGAGAAGCTGGGGCTGCCCCATCCCTGGAAGTGTCCAAGGCCAGGTTGGAGCAACCTGGGATAGTGGAAGGTGTCCCTGCCCGTGGCAGAGGGTGGAACTGGGTGAGCTTTCAGAACTTTTCCAACCCAAACCATTCCATGACTGCAACATAAACTCCATGGAACTATTACACACACCCTGAAAGATAAATCCTTGCTGTTTCTAATTGTATAAGGGAATCTCTGATTTTAGCTGCTTAGTTCCTTAAAAATAACAATAAATGTAAAAAATCCTCTTTGAACTCCTGCAAGGGAGCTTTGTTCTGAAAATGTTGCATATGTGAGCTTGCTGTCTGGCACAGCATTGCATCTCTGGGAGGAACTCCCAGGATCTGGAACTCACAGAAAAATCGTGAGGGAGCTGAGAAGAGCAGGACATGAAAGGACAGTGCTAAAAACTGTTTCAGGCAGTAAGAAGAGCTTGGAGGTGCCATTGCCAGGCCAGGAACACAAGAGGCTCTTTACCTGTCTACTTTTCCATAGAAACAGTGCAAAACTCATCCAGATGGAAGCATTAGCACTGAACTCTGGCCCTGCAGGCAGAGTTGCTGTGACAGGTCCCTCTCCCTCCCTGCAGGACAGACAGTTTGCCGCCGTGGGACGCAGAAACCCTGCTACAAAATCGTGTATTTCCACGATGCCTCCCGCAGAACCAGCTACGAGGAGGCTCAGCTGGCCTGCCAGGCTGACGGGGGACACCTGGTGAGCATCGAGAGTGCAGCAGAGCAGAGACTCATCGAAACCTTCATCAGGAGCCTCCTGGCTTCCGATGGGGATTTCTGGATAGGGCTCCGCAGGAAAAAGGAGGAGGAGGAGGAGAACAATAGTACAGAGTGCCAGAACTTCTACTCCTGGTCGGATGGCAGCTCAGCCAAGTTCAGGTGGGTGCCTGTGGGTGGCACTGGGAGGCAAAAGGGTCAGGGACTGTCACCTGCCTTCAGCAGTCACAAAGGATTCTGTCAAATGACCCAAGGAATATTGTCCCAGCTGCCATTTGTGATTCATCCCACCCAGATATAAAGTTACCATGCTCTGGAGACTCTCTGTTGCTCCAAATGACACCTAGAGTGTTTAGCTCGGGCTTATTGATGATTTTTGATTGCTAAAAGGAGGGGGAAGAACAAGTGATCTGGTCTTAAAAATCTGATTAGGCAGCTACAAAATATGTGCTTTGACCTGGAGGTTCCTGCACTTCAGATACCCTGGAGTTCATCCCTGAGCAATGGGCTCTTTCCCTTCTATTTGCTGAAGGAATGACTTTTTTTTTTCTTGTGAGACAATCAAATCTGAGAGCTGCAGGATTTTTTTGTAGACGTGAAAATTCAAGTTTTCACAACATCTGTGAGATTTCTGCCTCCCTGTCTTAAGGTGAGAGAAACCACAGCATTTCCTGAAATTTAAAATATCAAAGCAACAACATTTACACCAATCTGCACTCTTCTTCCTATGGGACATGGGTAAAAAACATCTTGCCAGTGACCTTTTTGCCTTGGGAGCTCATCAGATATTTTAGTTGCCCTGTGAAGAAATGAATAAAACTGCTTTTAGTGCTGTTGGGTGTATTAAAGTTTCTCCTGTGGCTCAGATATTGGGGGTGGATAATGGGAAGCTGGAACCAGATCTGCTGCTAAGAAACAGGCACAGCTTTATTGCCTTCCATTGGTGAGACACAGCTTATTTATGCTAAATGATAAAGCCAAGGAAAACACCAGGGGAGGAAGGAAGTGAGGGAGAAATACAGCATTGGAATGATTGAAAAAACACTGCTTTAACACACAGGGGTGTTTTCCCATGTGGAATACCTTGGGATAGCTGGAATTATCTCTATTGTACGGGCCAGTTTGGCAGGCAAAACATGGTTTGTTCCAAAATAGTGGGTATTGAGCACTTGTCAAAATCTAAACCCAGCTTAGACGAGTTCCTCTGAGCTGCAGAAGATGCCTCCTCAATACCAGTGGTGTTCCAGGGGGCTGAGCCTCCTTCCTGGGTGCTCTTGGAAAAGCCTGCACAGTTGTCTGGTGGTGAAGTTTATTATTAGAACAACAAAAAAAAAGAATTATCTGCAAGCCAGTGTTGGTGCATTTCCAGACAGAGAAAACCAGATCCCCCTTCAGCTTTTTCATTTCCTCATTAAAGAGGTGTTGAAATTTTGCGAGGCACCGAGGCCAGAGAGCAAAAAAAAAAACAACTGTGGTAGATGATTTTGCACAAAATGGTTTGGGAAAGTCAAATTTCTCCTGAGGGGTTTCAGGCAGGGAGGGGCTCAGCCCTTTGCTCCTGAATTTTTAACTCCCCAATTGCTGAGGTTTTTTTTCTTTGGAAAAATCAGAATTCCAAGAATAAACGACTGTATTCCCAGGGGAAGGGTGGGGTGGGAGGGTGTGCTGTGACCCTCTGGCTGTGCCCTCTGGGCCGTGTTCCCATCTGAGCTCCCGGGAAGTGATGTCAGGTGGCCCCTGTTGTGTTTTCCCAGGAACTGGTACGTGGATGAGCCATCCTGTGGGAGTGAGATCTGCGTTGTGATGTACCACCAGCCATCTGCCCCGCCAGGTGTCGGGGGGCCTTACATGTTTCAGTGGAACGACGACAGATGCAACATGAAAAATAACTTCATTTGCAAATATTCCCTCGGTAATGAGTCATTCTGGGGCTTTGAAACCCAACCCCCGGGAGGAGGCACGAGGAGGCTGCAGGGACACAGGGAAACCCTTCCTCAGCTTCACTGCTGGGAGATGGGTATCTCTGAATTTATGCAAGTGCTGGGGGAAGCAATCTCAGCGTTAATATCTGCAGCTCCTTGTGACTTGGGATAAATTTTCAGGGGGGTTTTTATGAAGTGTGAAGTGTTTGAGGTCTCAGCTGGGGCCTGAGGGAGAGAGAACACCAGAGAGGGGTGCTCATGGTGTTCAGTACACTGATCTTCCCACTCAGATTGTGCTTTTCTCTTTTTCTTACAGAGAAGCCAACAAATGCTCCAATAGGGAATCCTCAGAGAGGTGAGTTGGTGTTTGGGGCTCTTTTTCAATGATGTGTTAACTTTCAGAGGAAGCCCTGTGTTACAGTCATTCTCAGCAGGCTGAAAACACACTGAGCAAGAAACTCCTCTGCAGTTTGCACTTTTCCTTGTGCTATTCCATAACCCACTCTGTAGGAAAACAGCCCAGCTGCTGTCGATGCAGCTCATGGAAGCAGAAGAGGGCCAGCACCCTTTACCCATCTTTGCAGCTCTCAGTCTCTTCCATCCCCTCACCCTCACTTTTATGACTCTTAAGCTCTTTCAGAAAGCAAATCTGCAATATTAACTAAGCTCCTTCTTCCCAGATGTTGCCACAGAGCCCTCGAGCCCAGTGCTGCCAGGAGAACCCCGGAGGAGGGGTGTTAATGTGACAGCTGTGGGAGCCAGAGGTAGGTTGTGCACTCCCCCCCTGGCTGTGCAGATCCACATTTTTCACATTTGGCTGAAAACAGTTTCAAGTGTTTGACCCAAACTGTAGGAGACTATATATAGCCTGAAAAAAACCCCAAAACAAAACCCTTCCCTCAAATCTTCCCCTTCAGTACAAACCTCAACTGGCTGCTTTGGCCACCAAAATGTTCAAAATCTAAAGTGTTCTGGGTCTGAAAAAGGTACTTTTATTGAATCACTAATTCAGTGGCTAAATTGATTGTGTTTTGTTTCTAAGTGTATGTGATTAACTGTGAGAAACTTCCAATTTCTTCTTGCCACTGACTCCTTTTTACCCCTAGAACCTGTTCAGAGTCTTGCCTACATCCTTATTCCCAGCATTCCTGTGCTGCTGCTCCTGGTGGTCATTACAGGCATCTCCTGTTTTTGGCTTTTTGTGAAGAGGTAAGTGGCATTTTTATGTTAAAATCACCTGGCAGTAATCTCACAGCTGCTTTTGGCACCCTGTGAGGTGCTCTGCAGAGGACCTCTTGCAGCCAAAGAAATGTTTAAAAAGTGCAGTGGGTGCTCCAGGCTGAGTTGTTTTCAAGTAAAATCTTAAGTAAATCATGTTATAGTATATTAGTGTGTGTTCATAGACATAGCAGTCAGGGAACAGTGTAAACAAGATAATGATTTTCATGTGGTAGCACTTCATCTTTCTTATTCAAGATTTGAATCATCAATTTTGAATTATCAGATATTCTCCTTCGAAAGTGAAAAATGTGGAGATAAAAGGAGCAAATAATACTTGTTGATAAGTAATATTTCCTTGCTTTCCCTGTGTGCACAGTGGCTCTGCTGGGGGTGCTGGTTGTGGATTTGGGAACATCAGGGTGGGATTTTGCTGCTTCAGTATCGCCAAGGGGTCCCTCAGCAGGTCGTGCCAAGGGACTGTTCCAGCATGGAATGACAAATAATTCCCAATTTTATGCACAGCCCAGGCTCTGAGGGTCAGCTTTCCTCGAGGGTCAGCATTAAGTTACTGGAAGAGGTGTGGTATTGCTTTGTGCCATAATATGGTTTTTTGTTTTCCCCTCTTTCCCCAGGAGGGAGGAGCGGATGGACACGAGCCCCAAGGAGGAGGATGCCTGGCTGTCCAACAGCCCCAGCCTGGACATCTACAAAGTCATCAACAAGCAATCAGAGGCAGATCTGGCTGGGACCAGGCCTGGCACCAAGAATTCCTCCTTCCGGGCCCGGGAGCACTCGGAGCTGGGCAGGGACGGGCAGGAGGCAGCTCCCAAACCCCCCAGCAGCAGCTTTGGGACCGAGAGTGGCTTTGTCACCAACGACATCTACGAGCTCTGTGGGGACCGTGTGGGCAGGAGCCAGGAGTCCACCTGGGTGGACAATGAGATTTATGGATATTGAGCAAACAGACAGAAAAAAAACCCCACCCTGGAACTCAGATGACAAAGTGGATGCTGATACGAGTTTACCTGCCCTGTCTATGCACTTGTTTTAATAACAGTTATATGTGGTGTTTATCCTGGTTTTGCATTGTCCCCATATTCTTCTCTTTTTTTTTTTTTTTTGAAAGAATGTGGGTTTTTAATGATCCAGACTGAAAAGAATGTATATATTTTCCTTTCCATCAAGCCCCCTTTGCCCTGGGAACGGCTTGTTAATAATCTTGATTCACTTTTTTGTACCAAAGACATGCCTTGAAAAACTAGAGGACAATCCAAAATCCTTATTTATTTAACTGACCCAGTTGTCTTAAAGGTGCTAAAAGTTGCCTGTAAGGTGTGATGGAGCCCTGCTTTCCTGGACATGGCCAGTGGGGAGTGGGGAATGAATTCCTTGGTGTGCTTTGCTTGTGTGTGCAACTTTTACTTTACCTATTAAACTGCCTTTGTCTCAAACCACGAATTTTCTCACTTTTCCACTTCTTTCCCTCATCCTCCTGGGAGGGAGGGAGTGAGGGGAGACCAAGAACATAAAACATGTCAAGCAGGAACACAAATAGGACACACCTTTTGCCCTGCAGGTGTTTCTGGCTCCAGGAGAGAGCAACGTTTTGCTTCTGAACAAATCTCTGAAGCACCTAAAATGAATTTTTAGCTCTTGACAGGGTTCCCTTAAAAGCTTGCTCTCCTCCCTTGCATGGAAATAAATATACAGGAAAAGGAAGAAAAAACAATTTTCACAAGCCACCAGGAAACAAAGGTTTGGCAAAAGGTGTTTTATGTGTGTCTGAAACAACAACAGAACTGAGTGCAGGGGTAGCCACGAACCTGTTCTGCCAAAGTAAACGGGCAGGAAGAGGATTTTACTGCAAACACTGAAATATTTCAGTGCACAAGGGCTCTGTGCTGCACATCTGCAGTGTCACAGTGTCTGCCAAGCCCCTGCTGTTCCTCCGCCAGAACGTGGTGCAAGATGAAGCCCTGAAAGAAGTAATTCCTTTAAAAAAAAAAAATTAATCTTCGAAGTCTTTTGAAAATGGCATTGAGTTAGCAACAATTTCTCCTGAAAAGCAAAATCCTTATATAGGAGAATAGGCAGTGCTGGGCACTTGGAATGTCTGGAGTTTCCAATGCAGTAATTAGTGCTCTTTCATCAAGGAAAAAAATCTCTCTGTTTTGACTCTTACTCTCTGTTTTGACTCTTATATTCTTGGTCTCTTCCCTCGGTTTTTGTGGTTTGTAGGTTTGTTTTTTGGTTGGTTTTTTTTTTTTTTTGTGGGGGGGTTTTTTTTGTTGGGTTTTTTTGTTGGGTTTTTTTTTTTTTTTGCAGGCATTAAGCATCAGGCACATCCTGAGCATTTCAGGCGTTGCAAACCAGAAAATGAGAGGCAAACCTTGTCAGAGGTCGGGGATGAGGCGTCTGAGGCTGTATTTTGGTCTGGTCCCGGCTCCCTGAGCTCGGGCAGCGAGCTGCGTGTGCCCAGGTGAGGGGATTTTGGAAATTCTGCTGCTGGACGTCTCCTCTGGAGCTGCAGTGACCACACGAGGGCATGTGCGCTCCACGTTTGTCCTCCACGAGCTGCTCCATCCCGGGCTTTGCCAGGAGCGCTGGGATCCCTTTCCTTGGAGCACGGCAGGAGACATCAGTGGCCGCTAAAAGCAGCCGGACAAAGGATGGTTTTGTGACTGCAGGAGTGACCAGGAAGCAAATAAATGTTTTAATACTAAAGAATCCCGTTTATAATAAAGCCACTGTGAATGAATATCAGGCAATATTTGGCACAGTGGAGAAAAAGTTACTTTTAACGCACCAAGCTTGAGCCTGTAAAAAAAAAATGAAGCCCCTCCACAGCAGAGAAATGTCACAAGTGGCACTTTGGGATGACACCACTTTCTATTCAAGTAGGATTATGGAAAGCTTGCTCATGTACCTATCAATCACTTAAAAGGGTGGATGTCTGACTAACTCAAGTCATCAGTTAGTCATTGCCAGAACTTCTGAAGGGGATAAATAGAACAGTGAGAGCACTCTGGTTGTTCTCCATGGCAGCCCAAGTCAGCAGCATCATCTCCAAATGTCATTCCTTAGAGAATCTCAGGAACAGGGAAGGACAGGCATTAATTTTTGCACAGAGAACTTCAGCTCCCTTTGCAGAACAGTCATCACTCTCTGACACGTAACAAATTTAACCAACTTTTCACAAGTATGACACAGCTTTAGGTGTAGAACTTGTACAAAAAAGGGAAAGCAAGAGGCACAAGTTTGTTCCTTGGATTCTTCCACTTGTTCTTTTCATGGCCACGCTCTGTTTTGAGCTGGGTTTGCATCAGAAAAGGTCTGTGGTTGTGTTGCTGATCCAAAAGACATGAGGCCTCTTGTTTGGATGTGCCTTGTTTGGTCAGTGGAACCGAGCAAAGATTCCAGGGGTGATTCCTGGTACCCAAAGTGAATCCTCCAGCATGAGATGGGGTAGAGGATAAGAGTGGTCAGAGAGGGACAGGCATGAACTGGGAGAACAAAAATTACTGCAGAGTTGAAATGGCATTTTTGGAATGAAAGCAAGCTAAGACAAATCAGACCTGGTGGACTTAGTACTGGAAAGGGAACTTAGCATGAAAGGCCTTAACTTTTTTCACACGTTGTTAACCCTGAAGGTCCTCTAACCATTTCATGTCAAAGGGCCTAACAGAGCTTCCCAATCTGTCTTTCCAGGTGTGCAGGAAATAAATACAACAATAGTTTAGTTATAGAAGGGACCTGCAAAATTTATCTAGTCCAACTGCCTGACCACTAGAGGGAAAATCAAAAGTTAAAGTGTGTCATTAGGGCATGATTCAAGTGCCTGTCAGACACTGACAGGCCTGGGGCATTGACCCACTCTCCAGGAAGCCTGTTCAGTGTTTGACCACCCTCTTGGTAAAGAAATGCTTCCCAATATCCAGTTTGAACCTCCCCTGATGCAGCTTTGAGCCCTTCCCACGAGTCCTGTCATTGGATTGCAGGGAGAAGAGCTCAGCACCTCCGTCTCCACATCCCCTCCAGAGAGCCAGGAGGTTGTCCCTCAGCCTCCTTCTCTCCAAGCTGGATGAAGGCAGAGGCCCCAGCTGCCCCTCACAGGACATCCCTCCTCCTGCAGCCCCATCAGCAGCTCCATTAACCTCCTCTGGATGCACCCAAGCACCTTCTGAAATGGTGGGGCCCAGAGCTGCACCCAGCACTCAGTACTGTGTGATCTGACTGGGATTTGGGGGGGCTGATGTACCAACAAGAGGCATCTTTGTGATCTGGAATAACTGGAGCCACTGGAAAAGCTGCTCAGTGTCAGGGAGAGAGGATTTGTGTCAGGAAACTGCCTTAAGGACCCTCAAAGTCTGATGCAGGTGCAGCAGCTCAGGGTCTCAGTGCATGGAGCCCCTGGTTTAGGGCTGCAGAGACACCTGGGACTGACCCATTCCCCCTGATCCTGCTAACGAGCTGGGCCTGCTGGGATCTCATTAATGGGATAATGGGATCTTATTAATGCAGGGGGTGGGTTTGACCCCCCTCCCCTCCTACAGCCACACTGTGGGGCACCTACGGAGCTGGGAGAGCAGGAGGAGATGCCCACACCAAGCCGTGGGGGCAGCCTGGGGGACCCATCGACCCTCAGCATCACTGCCCCATCCCCATATCTACCTCCATCCCTGTCCCCAT
>NW_020884916.1:1799017-1805585 GCF_003945725.1 Corapipo altera | reverse complement strand
CATGTCTGTCCCCATCCCTATCCTTATCCCCACCCCATCCCTCCCCATTCCATTCCCTATCCCCTTCCCCATCCCTATCCACATCCATCCCCATCCTCTTTCTCACCCCTATTCCTATCCATCCCCATCCATCCCCTGTCCTCTTCCCCATCCCATCCCCATCCCGTCCTCTTCCCCATCCCATCCCACCCCCTGCCGTCTTCCCCATCCCCTCCCCATCCCCTGCGCTCTCCCCCGTCCCTCCCCGTCCCCTCTCCCGGCTCTGTCCCCACCCCGTGCCCGGCCCCGTTGGGCGGGCACGCCGCCGGTTTCCATGGCGAGCCCCCGCCCGCGGTGACGCGCGCGGTGACGCCGCTCGGTGTCCGTGTGTCGGTCCGTCGGCGGCGGAGGGACGGGCGGAGCGGGCGGAGGGGGCGGCGCGGCCCCGGGGCCGCCGAGCACCGACCCCGAGCAGCCCGAGCCGCCGCCGCCGCCGCCCCCCGAGCCCAGCATGGTGATGGCCGAGCCCCGGCGGCCCCCGGCGCTGCTGCCTCGCGGGCTCGGCCCTGTCCGCGTCGGCTTCTACGACATCGAGGGCACGCTGGGCAAGGGCAACTTCGCCGTGGTGAAGCTGGCGCGGCACCGCATCACCCGCAGCGAGGTGAGGTCGCTCCCGCCGCATCCCGACCCCCCCCACCCCCCCGTCCCGCCCCGCGCATCGCCGCGCTCCGCTGGCACCCCGGGGATGGAGCCCGCCCGGGATGGGGGGACACGGCTCCGGGATGGGGGGACCCCCTCCGGGGGTGGAGCTGGCCCTGGGATGAGGGGACCCTCCGCAGGATGGGGGTACCCCCCAGGGATGGATCTGGCCCCGGGGATGGGGGTACCCCACCAGGGATGGGGGTACCCGGCTCCGGGATGGGAGTACCCCCTCCGGGGGTGGAGCTGGCCTCGGGATGGGGGTGCCCTCCGCAGGATGGGGGTACCCCCCGGGGATGGACCTGGCCCCGGGGATGGGGGTACCCCTTCCAGGGGTGGAGCTGGCCCCGGGATGGGGGTACCCCCCAGGGATGGACCTGGCCCCGGGGATGGGGGTACCCTCTCCAGGGGTGGAGCTGGCCCCGGGATGGGGGTGCCCCACCAGGGATGGGGGTACTCGGCCCCGGGGATGGAACCAGCACCGGACTGGGGGTACCCAGCCCCAGGATGAGGGTGTTCCCCCGGGATAAGGGTACCCCTCCGGGGATGGAGCCAGCCCCGCACTGGGGGTACCCAGCCCTTGGATGGGGGTACCCCTCCGGGGATGGAGCCGGCCCCGGGGATGGGGGTACCCGCTCCCGGAGCCGGCTGTTCCCTTGCGCGCCTCTCGCCCTCTTTTGTCCCTCCTTCCGGCACCTCCCGCGGTGAAGGGGATATTTTATTTTATTACAGCAGCCGGGTTGGTTTTTCCTGCTTTCATCTTGCCCGGGAAGGGCAGGATAACGCCTCCTCCCAGCCCCTGTGGCTCAGGCCGCGGGCGAGTGCTCGGGGATGTCACCCCAAGGATGTCACCCCCGAGGATGGCACCCTCCCGACCCCGAGCATCCTCGGGGTGAGCAGGGTGGGCGGCTGGTGGGTGAGTTGGGGAGCGCTCCCTGTGAGCAGGGAAGGTTCAAACCTTGTGCCCTGGGTCTGTCCCGGTGTCCTGACCCGGCCGGTGCTTGCAGATGAGCAGAGCTTCTCCCTCCCTGGGTTATCCATTCCAGCAGAGGAACTTGTGTGTGTCCTGAGTTCTTCTGTCCAGCATCCTGCAAGTTAACCAAATTCGACCATTTTTAGCCTCTTTGTTTCACCGCCCCCGTGTATTACCCGGTGATTATTGTTAATACCTTGTGCCTTACCTACAACAAAAATGATTGTCAGTCTGGGTGGATAAAATGTGGTCGTGTTCACTTTAAAAGGGAAAAAAAAAAAGGTGTCTGGTGAGAGTAATGGCTCTGAAAGATCAGCTTTCTCCTGTATGTTGCTCTAGGTAGTTTTAGTCACTACACCTAGAGGTGAGGTTTCTGTAAGCCTGTGTTCTGGCTGCTTTCATTGTTTGCTGAAGAAGAGGTTCCTGTGCTGCTCTGTGCCTGACAAAAGTCATTAAAATGTTTCCTGAAGTACAAAGTGAAAACTGAACAGACCTGCAGTTTATTCATCACCCTGGGCTCGTGTGGCAAAATCATTCCTTACAGGAATGGAGAAGTGCTCAGTTGAGGGAAGCAAACCCAGGGTGCTTACCCTGCTCTGGCCACACAGGGCTAGATGAGCTTTGCATCCCAGGGGTTAACAGCAATTTTTCTTATTTCTCAAGTTCATAACAGACTTGAAGTTCTTTTTAAGCCCTTCCTTGCTGTTCCTGAAGAGCCAAGCAAAGCCCTGGCAGTGTTAGTGTTCCCAAGTTTGTTGCCAGATGCCAAACTTGTAAAGGCTTCACTTGAAGATATTAAGTTGTCACTTGCTCTTCAGTTCTCATTTCTTTGGCAGACTCTGTGATGGGGGTGAGAACTCTAATCTTTATTTGTATTGTACTTTTAGAAAGTATGTTTGTTTAGCATTGTTCAAAATAACAAAGGTTACAGAAAACTTAGAGCTCAGCAGCTTCTCAACTCTGCTGTGATTTTATTTCACCCATGTCCTAAGAAATTGCTGAATTCCAGCCCATTCTAATACAGTCTTGATATTTTTTTTTAAACCAACTTTTCTGTCCAGTCTGAAGCCTCTTTACCTTCTGTGTGATTTTTACAGCAGATTTGCCTGTGTTGGAGATTTGTGTCAAGGTCTTTGATTTTTTTTTTTTATTTTTTATTTTTTTTTTAGTGCAGCTGCATCATGTTTCTGCAGCAAGAGATGCAGGAGTGTTTTTCTGGAATTTAATTGCTGAGTTAGTTGCTGGAAGTACTTACATGGCCTTTGAGGAAGGGGAACCCTATTCAGATTACTTCTGGTGATGTCAGAGGAAATAAATTCCAGCCAAATACTATTTGGAATAAGCACTTCCAGTTTGGAGCACCTCATCTGATTGTTAGATCACTGGGCACACAAAGTGGAAGTCCTGCTTGTTCGTGTCTCCAGATGGAAGGCAGGTCGTATTTCAAGCTTGTTCTGAACTATTGCTTAAATTTCTTGAGTTGCTGATTTCTCTGTGCCTTTAATAAAGTTCCAGGGGAAGAATACTCAGTTTTTTAGAAAGGCTGTGCTTGTGTTCTGCTGCAGGAAGGTCTGTGCTGTGTTGCTGCTGAGACTTGCTCAGAAAAGCTGTTTTAAAGGACTATTTCCTTGCCTGAGTTTCTCCTGAACCTCCCTATTTGAAACCCTTTAAATTCAGAACCTCTTTGTCGTTGGGCTTGTTTAGCATCAGTATTTTGAGACAGTATTTCGTGTGGGTTCGACCTATAAAATATTTGCCTTTTTGTTTTTACACAACTCTGCCCAGCCAATAACCATCAAATTAGAAAGGGTGGGATCTTATTGCCTTGAACGTCAGCGCTCACAGATGACGTGCAATCCATCCTTTTTATGGAAAACCTACAGACAGGAACATAGAATGGCAAAGTACAGGTGAGAATGGCATGAGAGCAGACAGGGGGGGTAGATGGTGTGTGCAGAAAGTCAGAAACCTCATCGTCAATCCCCCACTCCCACAGCCCTAAAATTGCACAATCAGTCAAAGAGAAGCGTGAAAGTTAAGGAAAATGGGGGGGATTTGTGGGAATAGAGGTGGTGCCTGACTCCTTTTACTGCCAGGGTGCCCCAGAGGGGGGGACAGGGCTGCCCTCGACCTTTGCTTTGCTTGTTTGAGTGTTTGTTGCCAGTGAGGTTGAGGGCACGTGCTTTCCTGCCACGCTCATTTATCCTCTTGCCCAGAAATCCTGTGATCCCAGGGTAACTTCTGTTAATGAGGCGTGGAAATAAGCAACAGATTTTTATTTCTTTTTCTCCCCCCCTCCCCCGTCCTCGGAAGGAGAAAGAAAAGAGAACAGAGGTAACTGGGAGCAGAAAGTTGAAGAAGAGGGAGATTTGCTCCTGGTGAAATAGGATGACGTGGGAAGTAATGAAAAAGCTCTTGGAATAGGTGAAGGTGCTGCTTGGAAAAAGCACTTTAAGGATGGAGGCAGGTCTTTGTGAATAGGCTGTGAGAGAGAGAGGGAGTCGTGTTCCTCACCCACCCCCAAAACTCTGTAACCAACACCCCCTAAGGATTAATCGCCTCCAGAGGGACACTGGGCATTGCTCCCCAGGTGAAAATAAAGTTCTTTATGTCCCCGTGGATCACACTCTGCCTCTAACTGCCTGCTGGGTTACAGGGACTTTTGTGTTTTAATCTGGCAAAATAAAAATTAAAAAATAAACCCAGCTCCTGATAGGAACTGTGGTAGCAGTTTAGCTGATCAGGTGTGCTTAGGTGGGACACAGGCAGGGGCAGTTTGGATGTGAATTTGGGGGGGAGAAAAGTTGTGTTGTGGTTTGATTTTTTTTTGTTTGGAGTGTTTGGGTTTTGCCTTGTTTTTTTTTCTTTGAAGAATTAAATGAATAACACGCAAACAATGAAAACTGAAAGCTGGAGTAGCTGAAGAGCAGAAGAACTTTCATCTTCTTTGACAATCATTTCATCTTCACTTCTTGGCAGCTTCAATTCCCAGATGTCAGAGGAGGATTGAGCAAACTCCGGTCTAGTAAAAGAGGGAAGGAAATATGTGCTGTCCCTAATATTTTACAAATTAGCGGGAATCACGAAAGTTGCAAAGAGATTTTGGAATGTGACCCTTTGAGCAGCAAAAACTGGTGACGGGGGAAGGGAAGGAACGGGATCCCCCTTTTGTTTTCCTTGTCAGAAGAAGTTTGTGCTAATATTATATATTGATATTTGGCCGGGGTTTTTCTGTTGTTTGTTTCTAGCTGTTGCTAGTAGTTGTTGGCAAGCTGTGTATTTAGGAACAAAACACACTCTTTCAGATAGGAAACTGTTCCATGGCTTGAAGGAGCTTCTCCACCTCTAAGAATTACATCCCTTTTCCTGTCATCGTGACCCAGCTGAGCTCATGGACACGAGTGAGCTGCTGAATGCTCTGTTCCTCCTCACATCATTATGAAAGATGGTGCTGGATTTTTAAGCGTTTCCAAGTGGTTCTTCTCTCTAAATCCTCTCTGGCCCTGGCAGGATGTGTGAAAGTTAAAAGATGCAGAATAGACTTGAGATGTTTAATCTGCATTTGAGTGTGGAAGAAGAGGTGGCAGCTGCTCCCGTGCTGCTTCTCCTGTAGGAGATGCAAATATATAATGTGCACATGTAAAATGTACACATTGTGCACATATATAATGTGCACACTGAGAATTGCACAAGGGTTGCAAAAAGCAAATTTTTTTCTCCTTCAAGTAGGTTTTTAGTGCATTAAAAACCCCTCTGAACGGTACCAAGTAACTGCACCCCATAAGAGAAATAGTGGTTTGGTGCAATGGGGTGGGATTTTTTTAAACCAAAAACCTGTTTAAACTGGAAATATAGTTTGTTCTTCCTTAGTTTGTAGCTCCAGTAAGATATTCCTAATTAGCAGAGAGCTGTGCTTAGGGTTGTTTCAAGTACCTGTGGTTACACAACACACACCTTTATGGATCCATTGGTGGTGGCTGTCGACTGAGTGATGCAGCTCCAGAAGTCCTGTTTGGGATTTTTGGACAGATTATGGATGCAGCAGCACAAAATTCACCTTTTAACATGATACCAGAGGTAGCAAGCAGTTTTCTGAGGCACTGGCTCATTCCACGGTGCTCCAGTACTTTGTTTTCCAACATATAATGTGATTTCTCGAGGAGTTCAGCGTTAGCTGTGTTAATAAAGAGCATTTTACGGTGCTGTCAGGATTATCTGGTGATGTCTGGGTGAAAAAAATTCCTGTGGCAGTTTTCCCCCAAGTCCTGGACACATGGCAGTGGTAGTAATTTTTTGGGGGGGATCTGTGTGGATGGACAACAGGAGGTCACTTTGTGCATTAACCTTCTGTGACCTGTTCTGCATCTACACTCAATTTTTATTTGTGGCTTTGGGGAGAGGGAAGGAAATGTTTCCAAACTCTTAAAAGAGGGTTTTTCTGGAGCCATTTTGCTCCCAGTGATTGTGTGCCCTGAAGACTTGTTTTCCCTGAAGAAGGTTTTGGTTTCAGTCTTTCAACAGCCTTGGAGAGCTGTTTTATTTTGGGCGAGGAGATGGGATAGGAAACTTCTGGAAAAGGAAGAAAGTAGGAAACACTGGAACATGATTCACTGCTCTTGGCCAGAAAGTGCAGTGAAGGTTATAGCAGGATCTGTGGCCATGCTTCCCAAACTTATATCACCCATTCTTTCTTTATTATTCTTTTTTTCAACGCTGCTTTCCTCTAATCACATTTTACTGGTGGTTGCTCAGGAAATAAGAGCTGCTCAGGGATTTTAACCATGTAAAGACAAGGAAAAAAATGCCCTTTTTTAATTTATATGAAGTTGCACACTTATATTTTTATTTATATGAAATTGCTTACTTATATTTTTATTTATATGAAATTGCTTACTTATGCTTTTATTTATATGAAAT
>NW_020884916.1:1765932-1799007 GCF_003945725.1 Corapipo altera | reverse complement strand
TTTTATTTATATGAAATTGCTTACTTATGCTTTTATTTATATGAAATTGCTTACTTATATTTTTATTTCTATGAAATTGCTCCCTTTTAGGAACTGACATTATATGGTTGCACAGTGTCATTAACCTCAGAAAACATAAAACTGCAGTGGGCAGTTATTGAGGAACTGGAGTGGAATTGGAATCTTTAAAAGGGAAGAAGGACAAATGAGTTATCTTGGGTTTTCTAGGATGCTAGAAAAAAGTGGATACTTTCTTTTGTTTTTATCTGGGAAACCAAAGTTAAAAATTGTTGCTGTTGGAAGGTGGGAAGTGCAGAGTTCAGGGTAAAACGCTGGGTGATTTTTGGAGCTTTTCATCTCCCAAACTGGGGATACCTCGTTCCTGGTGTGGAAGGTGTGTTACCACTGTGTGACAGGGATGTCACACTGCTCCAGAGGAACCCCTGCTTTGGTTTTTAAGGAAGAAACAGTGGGTTCCAGCCCTCTGAAACCCCAAATAACGGGTGTGAAATGCAGGGATGAGGAGGATGAAGGAGAAAGCAGCTCGTGCCTCTGGCTGAGCGCAGAGGGACGGGGTAAAATGAGTTAGAGGAAGGGCAGAAATGTGACACAGGGCTTGTTTTTAATAAATATTTCCTGATATCTGAGGTTCAGTGGCTTTGCTGTGGTTGCTTTGACACTCTGGAGCCTTCTAGGGAAGCGATTTCTCCTCAGGCTCAGAACTGGTGCCTGCAAAAAATCAGCAGTAACCAGAAGTCCTTTTATGAGGTGTGATCTTAAATTGGGCTGGGGAGGCTGAAAGGTGTGTGGAGGGGGTTGTGATGGTGGATTTTTTTCCCCCTAAAGCTGCAGGAATGATTATTTGCATCCTCTGCTGCCTCGTGGCATCAGGGCAGAATGTGTGAATGACAAAGTGGCTTCACTTTATTTTTATGCAAACCCCAAGTGGAGCTGGAAGGAACAGGATTGGAATATTGGAATGGGGGGTAACAAACAGGAGAAGGATCAATATGCTTGATTTGCCTGGGTTTTGTCCTCATAGTCCAAAGGCAGAAACTTTCAAAGGGAGACTTGTGATTTTTTTTTATTTTTTTTTAGGATTTACCACCTGGAGCATCACTGTTCCATGTGTTTCTCAGCTCCATATGATGAAGAATAGAGGCTGTGCAATTAATGGTGAAAAATTTGTAGCATGTGGCCTTTTTTGCTTGTTTTTAATGGCTGCATATGACAACATTCTTATAAATGTTTATTGTTTCTTGATAAAATTGTTTCAGGGAGTTCTACGTTATTTTTAAAAATTGCTTAAAAGTTTTAGACGTTGTTTAAAAAGAAAATCCCACAGCTACCTTTTGAAAATTTATTTTGTTGGTTTTAGATGAGTCTTGTTCTGCTTCAGCTCTGCAAAAGAGCCTCCTGCATCTCACAACCCGATTTTCCCTGATTACCATTTAATCACTCATAGCAGAATCTTATTTTCCTGTTGGATGAGGGAGACAAGGGACTTCTAAAGAGGTTGTGGAGCAAAAGCAGAGTGAAATGAAGACAATAAATAGTTAATTGTGAATTCAGGTGGGTCCCTAATCAGTGTTACTGGAGATAATGAGGTTCACCTCCTGTGGATTTTGTCTCCTGCTCAGCAGCTGTCTCCCATGTTCAATAGTTTGTGAAATGCTGTTATAATTGGGAGCATTTGTGTGACTTACATTGTTTGCTCCTGCTTCAGCATTAATAATGTGATATTCAGGGTGAATAAACACCATTTATACATTCAGCACTCTTTAGTATTTTTATCCTTTGCATGGTTTTTTAGAGTGGCAACGTTTTTGCTTTCTTCTTGGTTCAGATTTTCTTCTTGGTTCAAATTTTCTTCTTGGTTCAAATTTTCTTCTTGGTTCAAATTTTCTTCTTGGTTCAAATTTTCTTCTTGGTTCAAATTTTCTGAGTATCTTCTGTTTGAGACTTCCTAAACACGTGTAGTCACCTTCCCTTTGCAGGTTAAAACCAAGGTCAATAGGACCAAGATGTGTTTTGTGAACTAACTGAGATGTCTTTCCAAGGTTTGACTGATAAATAGATCTGTAGAGTTGTTGTGGTTTTTTTTTCTCTGAAAGGATAAACTGCAGATGTCCTTTTGTAGTAGCATATTAATTAACAATTAAACATGTCACAGTTGAAACCACGTGGATCCACTGCCATGTTTTGATGATTTGTGTTGAGCCAGCAGTTTTTCCTCACTTTAAAATATCACTTTGCATTTGTGGGATTCAAATGGGCTCCAGCAATGGACACCAAGAGGCTTTTAAAGAGGGTTTTTGTCCCTGTCAGCTGTTCCCACCTGCTGTTGATACAAGAGCACCTGGAGCACTGGCTTCTGTGTCTTCCATCCCATGTAAAACCTGCTTTTTCTGACACATTTAATGCTGTCAGTCTGTATTTTTTAGTGTGGGGTTGGAAATTCTGAACTCCAAGAAACCCTTCAGTCGTCTGGGGTTGTGGCATTGTCCCCCTGTATAATGAGGGCAAAACTAATGAGGAAAAACGTTGGGGAGTTTTCATCTCACTCTTGCTGTTTGTCTGCAGGTGGCAATAAAAATCATTGACAAATCTCAGCTGGATGCTGTGAATCTGGAGAAGATCTACAGGGAAGTGCAGATAATGAAGATGCTGGATCACCCACACATCATAAAGCTCTATCAGGTGGGGTCAGTGGTGGCTCTTCCCCTTTCTCCCCCTCTCTTTTGCTCCTGGATAAACTCTTCAGTGAAAAATTTGGAAGGTTTTTTAATTGTGATTTTTATTTATTTATTTATTTATTTAGTGCCTGTAGTTTGTACAGTAAAATATAGGTTTGTTTTGTAGTGGTTTCTCTCCTGTTTCATGTTCCTGCAGCACATGGTGAAATGTTTGGGGCTGCTGGCATTTGTGCTCCAGTTCAGTCTTGCCTTTAAGGCTTTCCTGAGATACTCCCTTTAGGATCTCCCTGTTGGGGCTCTGTTTAACAAACAGAGATAACACACCCTTGCTTCAAATAAACCTGGCTCAACAAAGACCTGGGTGTGCTAAAGCTCTGAATTTAAGGTCATCTGACAACATCTCTGAAGGAAAACTGAGCACAAGGACTTGGACCTGTGGTGGTGGAGTCCTGGATAAAGATGAAGATCCCAATTTCACTTCATTTTATGTCAAAGAAACTGGCACTTGATGTTTAAAATATTGATCTGCCAAGCAGAGAGGGGCCTTTAAGGAGTTAAATAAAGTAAATAAAATAATATCTTCCACAGTTCCTTCTGAGTGAATGGCAACACACAAAAATGGTAGAGGAGGGACTGAGAAAAGTTCAATTAAGTCTGGAGATCAGGAAGATCATTTAAAGAGGGGGGTGATGATTATGGAGTGCTTAATCCTTCACTGTTAGGGGATTGGCTGGTTAAAAATGCATTTGACAGGTGAGTTTATTTTTAAAATAGCCTTCAAATTGTCCCTTTTGGCTGCTTTTATCCCGTGCCCATCACTGTGCTGGGTTCCCACCAGGAGTTTGAGTTGTCTTGTGTCAGGGAACTGCTGGGGACTGTCAGAGCTGGGTGATGGAGCTGGAAATGGGTTGGATTAAGGATGGTTCCTTATCTCTGGAATGCCCCGGCTGGGGCAGCTTTCTGTCTCCAGGGGATGGTTGCAAACAGTCTTTGCAAACTGTTTTACCTTCCAGACACAGACATTCCAGTCAGAATATGTTCAACTGGTTTAGAATTAAACAGGAGGACGGGGGGGACTGAAGATTTGCCACCTTGTTCTGTCTGCTGACTTGTCAGTTTTTGGGTAATTCTGGGTTTATAACTGTGTATCTGCCAGGAATTACCCTCTAAAAAGAGTTGATTTGTGAGCACTCTTCTGATACTTTTAAATAAAATGCAAAGACCAAATTCACCAAGGTCTTGTCCATGAACAGCTCGTGCTGAACTGTTTTATTGAGGTTGCTGAAAGAGACCCAAAATGTGTTGAAATGGTTGTGTTGTGCTCAAGGTAAATCCAAAATGATTTTTTTGAACTGGAGGATTTTTGCCTTTGGGTCAATATTTTGATTGTGCTGTTTGCACACGTTGTGCAGCTGGAAAGATGGTGATAACTCCAAGTGCAAGGCAAAGCTTCCAGATCTTTAGCAGAAGAATAAGGGTCCATTTTGGTGGGGTTTTTTTTGCTTCTTGCTCTTCCCACAAGCACTCATGTGTGATTTCTTCATCGACAGGTGATGGAGACCAAAAGCATGTTGTATCTTGTGACAGAATTTGCCAAAAATGGAGAAATTTTCGGTAAGCAAGGGAATATTTTCATCTTCAACATTTTAATGCACTGGGTAATTAAGGATCTTTCTGGGTCTGTTGTCAGAGACTTCATATTTCTGTACGTTTTTGTCTGAAGTCATAATTTTTTTTCCTGATTTACTGGAGTGATTTCTCAGAGTGGCTTCTGGAATTGAGGATGGGATGTTCTGCTGTGGGTGTCTTTGCCACTGTTAAATATTATAATACTTTAAGGACACTGTGAGGTGTTCTTCAAGGTGTGGGGGTCAGGAGCTGGTAACTGGTTAATGTTCTTTTAATGCCCTGTCAGGCTTGGTGTTAAACAGCCTGGTATTAAACCTCATTGAGTCTTTTCAGCTCTGCTAAACCATCCCCTCGTGGTGCTGACTGATAGTTCATGGGCAGGGTTGTTTTTGACCTGCTTCAGGGAAATTTTCTCCACTCAGCAGGAGTTTTGTGTGGCTGTGACTTTCCCCAGTTGATGTCACTGCAGTAAATAATGTGTTCAGCCCCAACCCTTCAAATGCTGTTACCTTTTGGATGGTTTTTAAAGATATCTTTTTTTTTAACTTAGCAGAACACACGAATGAAAAAGGTTTCATTTGTGCTCAAGACTTTACAGATCTACAGAGTAAATATTTAGGAAAACACTTCTCACTCAAAACAGCAGCTAGACGTGCAAACACTCCTACATTAAATATGTACAGTAACCATGCAAAGTGTGCTCTGGTTGTGCAGAAGAAAAAAGCAACAGTTTCATTGACACTCTTCCCAGTGCTTCTCTTGCAAACTTGCAGTGAGTGATGCACAGTTTAACCAAAGTGACCTAAATTCTGCACTGGATTTTTGTCCTGCTCACTGGGGAAGCTCCAGTCGTGTTCTTTTGTCCTCAAACTAAATTTTACCGAGGGTGAGGTTCCCTTCATAACTAGTCCTGGTGATACTGCAGTACCCAAGAACAGAACACAGTCTCTGATGTTTTTTAGACCATTTCAGCACAAAAACCTCCCTTGACAAAGCCAGAGAGGAACTGAGATTTTTTTTTTTTAATGATAAAGATTCTTTCTAACATTTAATGTAGATTCCTCTGCTGAAATTCCAGCCACTGATTGCTGCATTCATAAGATTGGAAATACAGGGAAATCCCCTGAGAAGGGATTATTTGTTCCTTACTGAGCTTGAACTGGGTGAGGGATGTCTTGACTGCCTGAACCTGAACCCAGCTCACAGAAGGTTGGAAGGGATTTGTAGGGAATGACTGTCCAGCTCTGCAGGTTGCTCAGGACCCTGGATGGGGACTACACTCTCAAGCCATCCTGATCCAACATTTTGACCACCTGCAGGTAAAAGACCCCTTAGGTTTAAACTGAATTTCTTGTGTTTCAGTTGGTTTCCACTGCCTTTTGTCCTTTTGCTGGGCACTTCAGCTGAGAGGAGCCTGGCTTTGCCATCTCCCTCCTGTTCAGTATTTATACACAAAATGAGATTTCCCTCTGCACCTTGTCTTCTCCAGGCTGAGCCCCCACTGCTCTCTGAGCTCTGCAGACCCTTAATCATGTTCATTAACCATCACTGTGCTCACTTTGGTGTGTAACAGAGCCTTAACATTCCAAATTTAACACGGGTACAAACCTAATTGAAGGACTGTATCTTAAAGCACTGACCACTGGGTTTGCAGGGCAATGTCTGAGTCACATGTTTTGAAGTAAATACACCTTAATCTTTCAATTGTCCAGGAAACAATTGTACTTTGGGCTGCTGAAAAGGCTGGACAGGGAGCTGGGGACTAAAGTCCTGCTGTGGATCCAGCTGAACCTAAAGTGTCTTCTGGTTTCTGTTTTACTATAGTAAAATGAAAAAATAAAATCTCCTATAGGAATGTGTAGGCAGAGGGTGACACAAGGCTGAGATTTGTCCAAGGGGGTGAAATGTGGAGGTTTCCTGGCAGAGGTGGCTTTGCTGCTTCAGCCTTTGCAAGAGGGGTATGTCCAGTAAAACCCAGAGCTCTGCACACACATATTCCAGCAGGGCCCACATTCTGGATGTCTCCAGCAAGTTTCAGCTGTCCTGGAGTGGTTCCTGTGCCCGGGGGCTGGCACAGAGCCTGGATCCCAATGCCAGCCTGCCCTGTTTGCACACTGGTTAATGCACAAACGGGGCCCATGCCCTGCTGGGATGTGCTGGGTTCTCCCTCTCTGGGTGATCTCAGAACAAATGGCCTGTTCCACTCAGAGCTGGTGAAACACTGAGGAACAACTTGGTTTGGGGTCTTTAAATGAGTCCTGACAGGCCAGAGCCATAAAAGCAAAATGTCAGCTTGGATTCATTAACTTGTTTGCTGCATTGCTAACAAATGATGGATTAACAGCCTAAAGAGCTGGCTTGTGCTCAGGGTAATTTAGTTTGTGCCTTTGATATCTGACTTCACCTTGATATCATATGATTTGTCAGTCACTCTGTGACTGAATGATATTTAGCTTGCAAATATTATGATCTCCCCTTACTGCCAGGCTTTTGTTTGTTCTTGTGCTTTGCCAAGTTAAACCAGCTGAAAAGTGTTTGAAGGCTTGGGTAGGTTAGAAGCTCTGAGGAGAGTTTTCAGACCTGCTGGTTCCAGGGATCAGATTTTATCCTGAAGAAAGCAGGAAAGTTTTTAAATGAAAATATTGCAAACGGTTATAAAGCCCCCAAACAATATTTTAATTAAAAATCCCCTAAACCACAAGCTAACAAAGCCAGGTCTGGCATTGTGTTGGGCAAGATGATCCTGCTTGGATCACTGATGTCACACAACTGGCTTAGAAGGTACAATTAATTGCTGGGTATAAAATCCATATGCATTTGCTGCTCCTTGGCCATTCTCTGTAGGATGTCAAAGGCAATTCCAAACCCATCCTAACATTTGATTCTTTGATTTTTTTATTTTCTTTTGTGCTTGTTAGAGAAAGAATAGAATTGGCTGTAGAAGCTCTTTCTGTCAAGACTCACCCAGCTGCTGCTCCCCTTGTTTTTGTTCCTGAGCATAAATGGAGTTGTTGCTTTTCAGGGCTAACGTTGGTTTTTACAACGTAATCAAATATGAAAACAAAATGTTCTTTTCTGCCTGTGACGCAACGAAGACAAGAGGGAGGTCAGGATGGGCACTCTATGGCTACTTGTTTTATTTCCAGAAAACAAAAAAATAAATACTTTCAGCCACTGTGCAGCCTCTGCTGAGGCTTCAGAGGGAGAAGTGTGGTGTGGAGCCAGCGGGAACTGAGCAGCCCAAAGCCCTGAAGTACCTCGTGGTGGGTGAAGCCAGTTATTCCAAGCACTCCCCACGAGTTGTGTTCTGTGAAAATACTGCTCAGGCAGCTCTGAAAGAAGGAGCAGAGCAGAGTTTCGTGACGCATCAACTTTTTCTTACTCTTATTTGTTTTGGTTTTTTCCCCCGTTGTTGGGGAGGGTGTTTCCCAGTCTTTCCGAGGGCAGGGCGGGAGGATAAAGGGTTTGGCTGAGACACCTTCTGGGTGCTGTTTATTCCAGGGGGGAACCCCTTGTTTCCAGGGCTGTTCCTGGCTGTCCAGCCCACTTTAAGCCTGGCTTATCTCCCCAGATTACCTGGCCAGCCACGGCCGCCTGAGCGAGTCCGAGGCGCGGCGCAAGTTCTGGCAGATCCTGTCGGCGGTGGAGTATTGCCATGGCAGGAAGATCGTGCACAGGGACCTGAAGGCTGAGAACCTCCTGCTGGACAACAACATGAACATCAAAATAGCAGGTACTCCCAGTGCAGGGGAGGTCCAGTAACACCTTGCTTTTGTTAGGGCCGTCCCAGTCCCTCGGTTGGTGCTGCTGTGCTTGAGGCACAGAAAATTGGTGATAACCTGTCGTAGTTTTGCACTTTGTGGTCCAAATATTTCCTGGATTTATTTCCTGGATTTATTTCCTGGATCATCCCTGTTACACTTTCAAGAAAGAAACAAACAATTTTTTTTTTAGAGTTACAGATGCTTTTTGTGGGTGCCGTGACACATCTCTGATGCTGCCAGATGTTCAGGTTAAGACAGAGTTAATCAAATAACTTCTTTCAACGTTGGGGAAAAAAAACCCTCAAAATGGAAGCTTATTGATTTTTTTTTTTTTCCCCCCTTTTTGCATGCATGATTTCATTTTAATTATAAATGTAGAGGCAGCAGATGTTGCTAGCAACGGAAATCATTTTCATTACAATTCCATGAATCCTTCCATACTGATTTTAGCCCGGCAGAACTTGGGAAAAGTAGGTAATATCTGGATTTGGGGGACTGTTGAACTTTAAACATCACTAGTATGGGAGCAGGGAGGGAAGGTGAGTGCTGTGAGGAGCTGCTTTGGGAAGGAGTGAGTTTGCTTGTCCTGAGAAGGAGCTGTGACTCCACAGCCAGTCAGGCTGAGAAAGGTGAAGTGATAAAACATTTCTGATCATTGCTGCATTATTTTACCCTTCCTGGCACTTCTGAAATGGTGAAAGGGTTTTGGTACATCCTTGAGCTTTAACCCAGTGGGTTCAGCAGCACTGCTGCTGTTTGTGGGGCATTTTTCCTTTTCTCATCTCTGATTTCATCCCTGCATTCATCTCCAGGAGCACCTGGAGATTTCTGGCTGACAGACAATTTATTTACCAGGACAATTTATGCCTCCAGTAAATACTGTGTCTAAGGGCTGCAAGTCACCCACTTGCTATGAGTAATGGAACTAAATGGGAGGGAATTTTTGTGCTATTGTTCGTCTGAGCTTTCCTCGCCTTCTCCCCATTCCCACCACCACACTTTGCCTCCTGATTTCTTTCCCCATCACTGTGCTGCTCTGTAGGTTGTTCTGTTCAGCCTGGCACAGTTTTTCAGAGCTCCTCAGGGCTCTCATCCGTGCTGTATCCAGTTATTCCTTTCCTGGATGTCCTCAGCGCTGCAGGGACGTGAATTCCTGCCCCCCTGAACACAGGCTCACAAAAACACTCCTACAAAGGCATCTCGGGAGACCCGTTAACCAAAGCAAGGTTAGAGCCATGAACTGCTCAGGCACAGAGAATTTCAGTGCTCAGGTTCTCCAGGGACTCAAATAAAAGCACTGATAAATGGTAGTTACGAGATTCCATCAGCTGCTGCTGCTCTTTCCTGCCTCGGCTGCTCTCCTGCTCTACTTCTCTATTACAGAAAGTTAATTACAGGTGGTCTGTATGCAAATGAGCCCATTAGCTGGCACTGGTTCTTCCATGTGTCTTTGTCAAGCTTTATCAGGTTTGCTTGAGTGATAAAGGAGGAAAGTTAAGGCTGCTTGGAAACTTTGTAGTGATTTGTGCTGAGTCAGTCGTTTTGTTTTTCTCTCCAAAAGGAGATAAATGATGAACTCCCCAGAATGTTTATCTGTGATTTTGGAGTTATCTGGTGCTGTGCAGAGCCCTGAGAACACTCTCTTCCAGTCATTCATACTCTTCATGGCCCATTTATCAAAGTGTGGAAGAACAGAGGGCAGCCAGGATCCCAGCTCTGATAGCTGGAATTAGGCTCTAATTTGAATTAATCTAGGAATTGAAAAATGGCTCAATAACTGATGAATTACTTTGATAAAGCTCTGCACTGTCAGTGTTTACACAGGGTTCCAGCACTAAGCATGAGGCTCTTCCTTCCTGATCATTCCAAGCAGCTAAAAAATCCCCATAGGGGTACTCCTGGCCATTCCAGGCTCTTCCTGACTTCCAGGGGTCCTCTTGATTCATTCTGGTGCTTCTGAGACTTTTATTGAAGCTTTTACTCTTGGAGGACACAACGTATTTTAGTCAAATACAGAAAAGTGCGTAAAGTTACCTCTGTATTTCAGCTGCTGGGAGAATAAGATTCAAAAATAAATGCTCCTAAAACTGAGAGCTGGTGAGACAGCCACCTCTGATTAAAACAGGAGGCTGAGCTGCAATTTAATGGTGTTAATGTTGCTCTAAAAGGAATGGGATGGATAGCATTCATAGGATCTTTCTTTTCAGTCTTAGTAATTAGCCAGGAAGTGGAGGGTGTGTAAAACACTGGAGGGGAGAGCTTTGATAGACTCATTTTCTAGAAGGTGTGAGGTGGCTGGGAGCAAAACCTTCAAACCTCAAGTTTAGCCTAAGTAGCAAAAAATGAAAGTATTAATGAGATAGAATGAAGGCTGCAGGTGAGGAATGCCTCAGGTTTGACATGGAAATGGTTCTCCCCAAAGTTCCTGGATTGGTCACGTCACCTTTACCTTTTGCTGGTTTTGGAGGGGATCTTAGGGACTGATTTGGGTTCCTGCTCACTGATAACACCATACTCTCATGGGGACACAACGTGCTGCTGGTCTGTGCAGAGAAAAACCCTGTGCATTTGTGAGGATGGAAGGATGGGGCACCAGGAGCTGCAGGATGGGGGACAGGGAACTGGAGGATGGGACAGAGGGAGGTGGAGGATGGGACAGAGGGAGGTGGAGGATGGGACACAGGGAGCTGCAGGATGGGACACAGGGAGGTGGAGGGTGGGACACAGGGAGCTGGAGGGTGGGACACAGGGAGCTGGAGGGTGGGACACAGGGAGCTGGAGGGTGGGACACAGGGAGCTGGAGGATGGGACACAGGGAGCTGCTGGATGGGACACAGGGAGCTGCTGGATGGGACACAGGGAGCTGCAGGATGGGACAGGGAGGTGGAGGATGGGACACAGGGAGCTGGAGGATGGGACACAAGGAGCTGGAGGATGGGACACAGGGAGCTGCTGGATGGGACACAGAGAGGTGGAGGATGGGACACAGGGAGGTGGAGGGTGGGACACAGGGAGGTGGAGGGTGGGACACAGGGAGCTGGAGGATGGGACACAGGGAGCTGGAGGATGGGACACAGGGAGGTGGAGGATGGGACACGGAGCTGCAGGATGGGACACAGAGAGGTGGAGGATGGGACACAGGGAGCTGTCCTCCCTGTGCTCCCAGCCCTTCCAAGCTACCAGGCTGGGATGCCTGGGAGATGCCTGCAGAACTCCAGTGCCGTGCTGGTGGCCCCGTGTTTGGAGCAGCCCAGGTAGCAGAGACTGTTATTTTGAAGCAGGTTGTAGTGCTGGTTTGTCTTGCTGGTGGACAGTAAAATATGCATTGACGTCAGAAGTGGCTGCTCAGCATTCAGGCCGTGAAGTGGGTCAGGTTTGTGTCTGACTCGCTCATACCTTGCCTTTATCAGCACCTCTCTCCCCATTATCTCCGTGGCTCACATTACTGCTCCAACAAAGGCTGCCTGTGGCTCCCTGCAGCCCGGGCACGTTTTGCTGTGCCGGTGATTTCAGGAGAATGGATTAATTACAGCTCCCGAGGCCGGATCCCCTCGGAAGGATCGAGGAGGGACAAACGAGAGGCTCCCTGGTCCTGCTGGAGGGATGCACGGCACAAGCTGCAGTGGCCCTGGCAGGGAGCTCCCGTTTCTCAGGTTGCAAACGGGGCTGGAACCTCGGGGCCGTTCCCATTTTTAACGGGAAGACAGATTCCATGGGGATGATGCGCGTTGCAAAGAATTATACCTTCCAAATTCGAGGTTATCCTGAAGGGGGTAATAATGGGATTGAGAAACCAAATACCGCGACTGCGGAGAGCCAATATTTGCAGATTGCACAAACACAGAGTTTATTCAACTCCACACAATGCTGCAAATGATGGGATTTTTTTAACGTGCAGATTCAGGCAAACGTTAAGAAGATCACCCCATTATATAATCTCAGTCCTCTGGTAATGAGTCCAATTTTCAGTCCTTTTAGAATTCAGTGGCTGGCATATGTTTTTGGGGTTGGGGTTTTTTTTGTTGTTGTTGGTTTGTTTGGTTTGGTTTTTTTGAGGGCTGGCACATTTTCCCCTTAAACATCAGTAATGTTCCTCTGGAATGAAAAAATCTGAACAGTGTTCTTAGGTTAAAAATGGCCACCTTGGGTCCACAATGACTGTGGCAGATCAGCAACTGCAAAGTAGAAACAAGGTGGAAGAGAGGGGATGAGAGGTGGAGTGATTGTCTTGTGCTTAATTGAATCCTGGCCATTCTAACGCTCCAGAAAGTGGGACGACTAAACTGATGGTGGAGTAATTAAAAATTGAGGAAGCCCCATGGACCAAGCAGCCAGCATCCTGTCTAAATCCTGAACTTCTTTGAAATGGTTTTCCTGGGTGCTGTCAGTTCTGGAGTCCTCTAGAAATGGTTTCACGTCATTTGAAGGCACAACTGTGAAAAGCAAGGTCCAGTGTGATCAGTAGGTTTCTGCCTCTTCCTGGGGTTTGTGCTGTCAGTGCACGTGGTTTGTTCAGCAGAAATTCATGACTGAAGGCCACTGGTGTTTAACTGGTCATGGAAAAGGGAAGAAATGGAAGTTTTAGAACTGCAGGTCAAAGACAGTGAAGGAACCACTTTCCAGGTGTATTGGACAACACTCCTACCCCAGGCACACAGATTGGTGAGGAATTCTGCCCTGGGTGACTTCTCCTTGCCATCCCTGCCCCAGACCCCAGCATGTGGTGTTGCTGCTCACACAGTTCATCCTGGGCTGCTCCTTCTGGTGTCAGTTTATGGCCCTTCCATTCATGAATTTCCCTAACAAAGCTCAGTGGTCTGTGCTGTCACAAGACCATCAGGTGCCAGCCAAGTGCTGCTCTTCCACCCAGTTAAGCACTGTCTGGGCACTGGAAGTTCTGTTGATTCTCCTGCTCAGAGAGGGAGCAAAGGTAAGAGCCTGGCAGGGATCGAATCCTTCCGTTCCAAGATGTTCTTGAGGTGCTTTTGGCAACCACGCACTGTAAACTATTATGTGTTGTGAAATTAGTCATGTCAAGATAATAGGAACGCACACCTGAGGCTTCTCTTGCATTGGTCAGTCATGCTGAAAGACTCTGTTCTTTTGGCTGCTCAGATTTGTTGATGTGAGGTGATTCCCAGGTGCTCACATCCTCCAGAGGGGCTGACCTGAAATCCAGCATGGACAGGCCAAGAGTTTCACTTTCCTGAGGGTTTGAAATCCTTGTGTTTCCGAGCAGGTCACGCTTTCTTTGGCTGTGCTTACAAATACATGTACTCGTGAATCTGATACCAAGATTTATGAGGGTGGCACCTGAGTAAGAGCTGCAGTTCAGAGATAAAACCTGATATTTATCTGCAAGTTCTTAAGAGGATGTTGAAAATCTTGACAAATCCTAGATAAGTGAAGGGAGAAATCAGATTTAATGACACCTACACGGAATGGCAAAATGCTTCTGAGGGAAGAAATTGCTTCGTGTCTCCTGAAGTTATTGTCAAGGTTGCCAAGCCAATTATGTGTGGAGAAAAGTCTTCTCAAAGAGAATAAGAAGGAAAAAAAAAAAATAATTCACAACAAAAGTCTGGCTGTAATGGGGAGGGGGAAAAAGGCAGGTGACACACAGGGATCAGGGGGCTTTGGTGCAGAAGATTTTGTTGTCACAGCTGAAGTTGCAGCAGGAACAACTCAGTTGAGCTCAGTGTCAACAGTCAGGTTCAGTGCCCCTGTTGCTGCTCTAAAACAACTCCAGGTTAACTTTAAGCCTGGTTTTTCTTCAGTGCCTCTCCATTGCTTTGATTCCCAGGGTTCCCCCGTGGCTTTACAGCCCGTGATGTGTGAGAGAGAGCCAGAATCTTTCCTCTGAGCCCCCCAAACTGGGCTAATGAGAGTAGATGAAGTGTGAGCAGAGCCTGCCCCGTGTGTAACCACAGTGCTATCGGGTTTGCTATCTGCTGAGCAGCATTAACAGACCTCTGAGCTATTCAGAACTGGGGCTGCTAAATCAACAGCCTGATTCCTGTTTGTCACCACTGTTGACTTTCACAGCGTGGCTCCAGTCCCCCCAGCACTCAGCACTGCCCTGGTGAAAGGGGAGAACCATCAGACTGTCTGACTCTGAGCACTGGTGGCTGTCATCCTGCTTTTTCACTGCTGGGTTATTAGAAATGGTGACTAATATTAGCCCTGAGGGACCCACATATTTTATTGTGCCGTAAAAAGGAGCATTTTAAAGAACTGTTCAGCTGTTGGGTGGTGGTTTCAGTGGCAGACAGTCCCAGTAGCCGTGTCCTTCCCAGCAAAAGTCCCTGTGTTTTCCCAAGCTTGTTGCTTTTGGCAGAGTTCCTTCCTCCCGGCTCCGAAGTTGATGCTTTTGTTGTCAAAATTTTGTTGAGTCTTCAAGGCTTAGAGAGCACCTCAGGAAAGCCCAGGAAGTCTCAGATCCAGTACTAACTCTCAGTATATCTCCTGGCCAGTAAATAAGCTCGTTTGTCTGTGTGACCATCAGTTTGTTGAATTTTAACTGTAGTTGTTTATAAACTTGGGTTTAGCAAACTGGTGCAAATTTACAGGTTGTGAAGTTTCTCAGTGTCTTGATAATTCCACAGTTGTCATGAAAGCAGCAGTGCAGGACAGTGCAGCATCCCAGGATTTTCAGTGGGAGCCCTGAGGGAAGGATTTGGAATCAAAGTGCACGTAATTATTCTTCGTGGTGCAACTGGAGGCTGGAGTGACTTTTTCCCCCCTTGATTTCTCCACAGATTTTGGCTTTGGGAATTTCTATAAGAGTGGTGAACCTCTGACAACGTGGTGTGGGAGCCCCCCCTATGCAGCCCCAGAAGTCTTTGAAGGCCAGCAGTACGAGGGACCCCAGCTGGATATCTGGGTATCATTATCCTTTTTTTTTTCTTTTTTTTTTTTTTAACTGGATTTAAGTCAACTTTTAGAAAGCTGGAACAAAGGAATCATCTTTGGATTTTTTTATATTTTTTTTTTAAGCTGCAGATGAGCTGTTTCCCTTCAGGTTTATTTCTTGAGTGTCACAAAATGGTTCTTAGCACTGAGTGGAATTGAGTTTACCTGTCCAGGTGGCTGTTAAGTGGGCACTGCAGGTGGGTCTCAGCCCACTGAGGAAAAGCTCCTCCAAAAGCTCCCTGAGTGAATGAGGGAACTTTGCTCTTTTTTTTCAGTGCATTTAGTATTTTCTGTGTTAAGTGGGAATTGAACTTGGAAGTCCTTGAGGAGGTTAAAGGGACTCTCAGGCACTGAGGCACAGGAGAGGTGACTCTTTGCTTTGCTCTTGGAGCTGGAAACAAGAAGGTCTGTGCCACAAGTATCTTTACTGCAGGAGCTGCCTGGTTTTGAGTTGGTGTCTCCATCTGTGTCATCCTGATTGGAGAGGACAGAGAGGGCAATCCCTGCTCCTGTGCAACGGAAAAGGGACTGAAACCAACTGCAGGAGTTCTGTGCACCCTTCAGAGCCTGCTTTTCATTCCTAATTTGGTTCTGTTTGGGGCTTTTTTTTGTTTTTTATTTTACTTTTCTGGCACTTGGGACGACTGATCCGTATCTCAGAGCGAGCCCAGGCAGCACAGCAGGTTTGCAGGGAGGGCACTGCCCACAGCATCACACAGGCACTGGCATTTGGGCTGCACAAACAGGGCACTTGGTGGAAAGTCACCTTTTGGCTGCTAATCTGATTTCATCTAATTGCACTGACAGATAAAAGCCGTGCTTTTAGTGTGCATGTGTTTGTCTGTGTGCTTGTATCTCCGTGTATACCTAGAGAGATATGGATTTTAGAAAGGCTCCAGCCTTTCTGGACCTTTAGCAACGGGTAAACACAGAGCAGACGTCAGCCAGGCACTGTTTGAACATCAGAAGGGAATCTCTGAACTTTGGTAAATATTCCTTCTATATTTAAGTTCTTAAATCATTAACAGAATCTGGCTGCCCACAAGAGAAGTGGATAAAATCATCATCATCCTCCTCCTCCTCACTTCTGTCCTGAGTTAAGGATTCTCTGTCTCTTCACAGCAGTTCTGCTGAAGGTGCTGAGCTTGCAGGAGGGATGGAACAACCCCCAGTTCAGTTTTTGGCAGGTTGAGGAAGGGACCTTTTAAAATGTATATATATATATATATTTAATTTTAAAAATCTCTGTCCCACTTGCAAAGTTTTAAGGTGAATTACCTGCTTTTTTTTCCCCCTTGAGAAATCCAGTCTGTACCAGCTGACTGGCACGAGGCTCTGCTGTGGTTATCTCATGTAGTGGTTTTTTTGGTATATCCTGCAAGACTCTTTCCATTGGCAGTGCCAGTTGACCTACACACTTGCAGGAATAAACTTGAGAAACGAATATTCTGAATATTCCCTCTCTCTTCCAGAGCATGGGGGTGGTTCTCTACGTGCTGGTGTGTGGAGCTTTACCTTTTGATGGACCAACCCTCCCCATCCTGAGGCAAAGAGTTCTGGAAGGAAGGTTCAGGATCCCCTATTTTATGTCAGAAGGTAACTGTGTGTCCTCTCACACTCTTGAATAAATCCCAGGACAACCTGTGTTGTATTGTGGTGCAGCTGCACACGTGGGGCTGTGCCTCTAGTTGGCCACACTGTGCATTTAAAGAAGATAAAGGGCTTTTCTCCTTCTTAATGTGACTTTCACTCTTGTTTTGAGAGGTTGTTTGAGCCCTCAGGAGCTGTGGTGGGCAGCAGTGAGGCAGCTCCTGTTGGCATCTCTAGTGCTGGGTCTCGGGTGCCACTGAGCAATCCTTTTCTAACTCTGGTAATTCTTCTTTTTCCAAGAGTGTGAGCACCTGATTAGAAGAATGCTGGTCCTGGACCCCTCCAAAAGGTTGACTATTGCTCAGATTAAGGAGCACAAGTGGATGCTTGTAGAAGTTCCTGCCCAGAGGCCAATTCTTTACCCACCAGGAGAGGAGAACGAGCCTTCCCTCGGGGAGTACAACGAGCAGGTCCTGAGGCTGATGCACAGCCTTGGCATAGACCAGCAGAAAACTGTGGAGGTAAAATACACCCAAAGGGCTATTTCTTGAGTGGGGTCAGACAAACCATTAACTTGGCAACTGGAGAGAGAGGAGGGGAAATTGGAATTGGAAACAAATTAATTTTGAGGTTTTAAGAGGGTGGTAAATGAAGATCAAAAAGGAGCGTGAAAGCAGAAAGCAGCTTGAATGTCTCTGCCCTGTCCCAAGTCCTGCTTGTTACCAAACATAAGTGCCAAGACTCCCCGTGGAGTTGACACAATCATTTCCTTTAGGATGGTTGATCATGGAGGAGCTCAGTCCTTTCTCCAGGCTCAGCTCTGGGAAGGCTCAGAGTGGCACCTGAATGGTGGCTACAAGTCCTGCTGCAGCCCAGAATGTGTCACTGAACTAAACTCTGCTTTGAAACCTTCCTAGTTCAGAACAACTCAGCTTACCCACCCCACTGCCTCTTAAATATCCCTCCCAGTGATTCTTTCTTTCTTTCCCCTTGCAGAACATACAAAAACCAAGTATTTGGCTGCCCCCACACTCGTGTGCCTCTCTTTTTCAGTCCCTGCAGAACAAGAGCTACAACCACTTTGCTGCCATCTATTACCTGCTGGTGGAGAGGCTCAAGTCCCACCGGAGCAGCTTCCCGGTGGAGCAGAGGGTGGACGCGCGGCAGCGCCGGCCCAGCACCATCGCCGAGCAGACCGTGGCCAAGGTGAGGGGGGCCCTGAAGGCATCATCGTTCCCTTGCAAAAAACCTGCATTTCACCTGGAATCCGCTGCTGGTTTTCTGATTTCTGCGGTGTGTGGTTTCACTCTGCTCTGCTGGGCACCCGCGTGGTTCGACCTCAGACCCCGTTTCTTTTTATTCGTCACATTTGCTTCCATTCTTTGTGAATTTCAAACCTTTTGCTGGCAAACCACGGGTTAAAGAGTTAGAGGAACACCAGTTCTGGAGACTGTGCAACACTTGGAGTATCTTTAATGTGATTACCAAAGGAGCTGTTGAGTTTATGGAGGGCTGTGTTAGCATGGGGGCTAAAAGCATGCAGGCTCCACTTAGTGTTATAAACACAGTCACTCTAAAGGGACCTGTTGAAAATAAAATCACTTTCTCCCCTGCTGTTCTCTAGCTGCGCTTTCTGTCTCCCCTGAAATGAAGCCTGGCAAGGAATAGTAAAGAGGAGCCCAAAAGAAAACACATCAGGTTAAGATGCCAATTCATTGTAGTATCTTAAGTACCTGATAAAAATGTCATTATCTTGAGCCACTTAATGGCTGAAGACTGAGAGATTTTTTCCTAAATGATGTGATTTCTTTTTAAGATTTGCACTGCTTTTTCCTCCAGCAGGAGCCCAGTTTCCTCTGTGTGCACAGAGCCAACGTGGTGACTAATTGATTTAAGTCTTGAGGATGTCATGTGTATTTTATCAAAGCAGTTCTGGGGGCTCTTTACATCTGGTGCCACTGCATGGCTGTCCACTTAGACCCCTCCTAATGACACTGCCTGATTCAGCACAGGCTCTGAGGCTGCTCAATCTGCTTCTTCCAGAAGGAAAGGTCCAGTTTGTCCCGATAATTGAGATTTATTTTTTTTTTTAATTTTTTTTTGACATGTTCTTTTGTTTCATTGAGATACACAGGCATTGTACAGCTCCTCTGTTAATGCATAACTGGAACCATGAAAGACTTGGCTTAAGATGACTCGGGCTTAGCGTGGTCTCAAGTAAATACTCTCTCAAGTTCCCAGCCCCCTGGGTCCTGTGCTGCTGCTGGAGGGAGCAACTGCCCAGATTCCACTTCCAAGAGAAATCACAGCCACGCTGCTCCTTTTTTTTTTTTTTTTTGCTTCAGGCAACAAGACACTTATTTGGGTTTGGATTCTGTCGAGGTGAAAGCCAAACAGCCCCAGCTCTGAAAACACAGGTCCAGGAGCAGCAGCGGGGCTGACAAAGGTTAAACCAGCCATTTCCTTGGATGGCAGCTCTGGTGATAGAAAGTCACAGCGTCCAAAAGCAAATTATTAATTGTGAGGTGTATTAAAAGCAGGTGGAGCCAGTACAAGGGGGAAGAAAACACCTCCTGGAAGGTGTTGTCCTAAATTCCTGTACTTCAGAGCCATGTCACCACTTCTGCTTCAGCCACAGCTGTCCCGAGGAGCAGGATAATTTGTTTTCACACATGGTGGCACCACAGCTCCTGTGTAAGGCTGATTGTTTCCTTTTGGACAGGCAGTGGTGTGGGTACTGCACTGCGGGGAATGAAGGCTAAGGAACAGTGGAAAAATCACTGTTTTCCTCCTTTGTGCCATGCCTGCCTTCCCTGGGACACACCTCTCCCTCCAGCAGTGCTCCTCTGAGAAAACATCTCCTTTCACACCCAGGCTGCTCTGTTCTTCCTCAGGCTGTTCCCTGCAGGAATCAGGGCGTGTTAGAAAAGTCACTGAAAGTACCCCTGTGCTCGTGGTTTGTACTGAGTGTAAAAGGGAACTTTTATAGCCCCAAAGGGTCCCAGGCACTGTCTGTGCTGCTGGAAGGTGCTCACCTTCCAAAAGCAGCTGCTGGGATACCATGTGGGGGTTTGTTTGTGTGGGTTTTGGGGTGGCAGTGCTTTATTTTGTAGTGTAAAGGCTAAGGATGTCATGTCATTCATCTGGAGTGAAGAAATAAATCTTGCACTTCTGCTTTGGCCGTGGGCAACGTGCTGTGGGATTTGTGACTTTGTGTGGTGTTCTCTACCCAAAACTGTTCCACTTTTTGAGCTCTTCACATCTTTCCCTTTAGGCCCAGGCTGTGGTACCCTCAGTGAACCTGCACTCACAGAATGCCAGGCTCTTGCAGTCCCCGGGTCTCCCCTCAGCCTCAGGAGCAGAAGCCTTTTCCTTCCCTCCATCCAGCTGCCAGGGAGAGGCAGCATTTATGGAGGAGGAAAGAGTTGAGACACCAAAGGTACGGCTTGAAATCACCCTCTTGTTGCTTTTTTTGCTCATTAAGGCTAAAAAAGATCGATGCCTTTTAAATTACTGCCTCAAAGCACAGCTAATGGTGTGCCTGTTTCCTTAAATTTTAAGTATTTAAGCATCAGACTTGTAGGTATTCCACATTCTTTTTCCACTTCTCTTCCATATAACTCTCCACAGCCGTGTCTTTTTTCATCCTTAATCTGCCTCTCGTGTTCTTTGCTTACATTCCAGTCTCACCACACTGTATTTGTACAAGAAAAACCAACCTACAAAAGTGTGGGTTGGTTTTTTTTTCCCCCATTTTCTTCTCAAATGTGTTTCAAGAGCCCTGAAGGCTCCTCATGTACAGCTTCTAATACAAAGGGGTAACTGCTGAGTATCTAAATAACATACTCAGCTACTCATCCCAAAATTCAGACAAATGAGGACAGGAAGGTCCAATGGAACCTGAACCAGGAGCTTCTGTTGCCAGCAAAAGCAATTAAAATACCACGAACATAAAATCCCCTCTCTCTGTGCCAGTGTCACAGTAAGCCAGCAATAAGTTACATTTTTGCTAATTTTTCCTGTGGAATGGTGAGTATCCAGCAGGACCCTTCTGACTGTCAAAACCCATTAGAACATTCCTGGAGCTGGGAATGCCTGCAGAACCCTCACTGGAGTTTGTTTCCTGAGATCAGGCTGCAAGGAAAGCAGCAAAGAAGTGGAGTTAGCAGTCAGGAGGGGAAATGGCTTAAAATAATTACATTTATATGAAGTATGTTATTGTTCTCATAAAACTGTTGTTGTTCTCTCTCATATCACATCCCATTGTAACTTGAATTTCAGCGTATTTATTTTACCTGGTGCCAGCTGGGGGGGTGATTTCATGCTTGCCAGTTTGAAGCTTTTATTGCTCCCAGTTAGTTACCAGCACTGGGAGTGTGACCCTGGTTCTCAGCACTGTTTTAACCCACCCCTTGTGTGGTCTCTTACAGCTGGAAAGCAAAAAAGCAGTTCAAAGACATTTGGAAATTACCATTTCAGCCTTTGTTTTGCATCCCCCTTTGCTTTACAGATGCAATTTGGCCAGAGTAGGTGAACAACTGGTGACTACAGTGAGGTGTCAGATCACAAGTGACCTGGGAATATTCAGTGGTTTAAGTATTGTAGAACATGTCCTCCAAAGAATTCCAGGCTCTGATCCCTGTGCCATGGTAAACTGCAGGGAGCCAACTGCCCATGTGGGATTGGTTCTCCCCTTCCTTTCCAGCACTTTTGCTGCCAGATCAGTCCAAGGCATTTGAATGGAAAAGTCACAAATGGAAAGTAAGGTGTGCAGGGAATTAAGCTCAGATTTAATCCAGCACATTAAAGCAGAGGCAGCAGATCCAGGATTTTCCAGTGCAAGGATCATCGTTTTACTGCTGCTCAAACCATTTAGAGCTGTTTCTTGCTGCTGCTTTAAGATATTTCCCTACAGTGCTGCCCTATAACCTGCTCCAGGACCATTTGTTAACAGCCACTGTCGATGCAGTGAAACTCTTTTCCAAACACACCTGTTTTCAAAATGCCTAAGAAATTGGAAGGAAATTCAGAAATGGCTCATCTACAGTTTTACACAGAAATCACCTGCAGCAGTGCCAGGTTTTATGCCAAAGGAATGTGTTGTCGTGTAAAACATGGATGAAACACTAATTACAGAACAAACTTCCTGCCCAAAACTGCAGGACATGGCAGCTTCAAACCCAAACAGGCTGCAAATGGTAAAGAATTAGTTAATGTACAGAAAGATTCCTGGCAAACTGATGTGGGGAATAAAACCAGAATTAAAATCCTAGGAATATTTTTGGTTGGAAAGGTGCCTCTAAAGGCCCCTCAAGTCCAACCTCCTGCTAGAGGCAGCCCTGACTTCAAAGCTGGAGGAGGTTGGTTGAAGCTTTATCAAGCTGAGTGGATCCAAGGAGGGGGATTCCAAACTTCTCGAGGCAACCTGTGCTTGCAGGGGAACAACATTAATCAAATGCACTTCTGCTGGGAAAGGGTGCATTTATGGAATTACTCCTGAGCACAGCCCTGCAAGAATGCTGCAGGATGGAACACAAGGCTGGCTTTTCCCAGAGTGTTTATCTGAGCATGATAAACGAGCACAGGAGGTATAGTAAGGGGGAAGCAAAAGTTATTGTACATTCCATAGATGTTTTATATTTGTGGCTAAGCTGGCAAAGTTTTGAATAACTCCAAAAAAAAAAAACAAAAACAAAAACCAAACAACCAAAAAACCCGAAACAAAGGAACCCCCTAAACAAACAAATGAAACACCCCAAATAAATGAAACACCCCAAACCCAACAACAAACAAACAGAGAAACCGAAAACAAAACCCTGAAACAAACCATAAGCCCTGGAGAACATAATACAGTGGAAAGAAGAGTATTTAGACTTAGGGAGTGGAATATTAAGGGCACACCAGTGCTGATCCTACATGGGGGACATCGTTGAGAATCGTGCATGACAAACAAGTCTGACTTGACTCAGAACATCACAGAGAGGGTCACACATTTTAAACATCCCCCCTGCCTTCAGCCCACGCCCCAGGCAGGGATTTCCTGCCCTCTGTGCCCCAAACCAAGGTGTCCATGTCCTCCCTGTGCCACCCAGGTCAACGGCTGCCTGCTGGACCCCGTGCCCCCCGTGGTGATGAGGAAAGGATGCCAGTCCCTGCCCAGCAGCATGATGGAAACGTCCATTGATGAAGGGATAGAGACAGAAGGGGAGGCAGAGGATGACCCTGCCCAGGCATTTGCAGCCCTCCAAGCAGCTCGTGTTGGGAAGAGGCGTCACACCCTGGCAGAGGTCACCAACCAGCTGGTGATGGTGCCAGGCACAGGTACAGAGCTCAGCAAGGACATCTCAGGGCTCATTCCCTGCTCTCAGGGATCTGATAAACTGATGGGGAAAAACGTGGGGTTTTAAGGGTGGCAGGTGTAAGATACAAGTTTCGTGGGTTTGTTACTTGGCATTTGCTGGAAAGGCCAAAGGGAAGAACAGCAAAAACACCCCAAAAGCTGCTGTGGAGACAGTAAAGAATTAAAGCAGCAAATACACAACTGGCTGAGCTCGTGTGCAAACCCAGCAGCCTGGCAAACTGGCTTGTTCTTTGTCACATAACTGAACATCCCCAAATCCTTCATCCCCTGAAGATGTGCTGCCAGAGGACAGTGGGGAAACAGAAACCTCTGGATTCCCAGGTATTCCAAAACCCAGCAGGATGAATAAGCCTTGCAGGCTACAGCCTTGCCAGGATTATCTGTGGAGGGGGAACAAAACCAACCCTGAGAACACTCTCCAAACAAGCCAGTGAACATCTGCAGGGTGTCTGATTGCTGCAAAATAATGCAAACCCCAGCAGTAAATCCCCATTCTGATACTGCAAGTGTTACACGACAATTACTTTATGAACTTGATTTTTTTTTTGACTGTTTCCTCTAAGATAGTCACTGCTGGCAGGAGTAGCTCGAGCCTGTGCTTTGTTAAATTAGTGCTGCACTTGCCTTTTATTCTGACTTTTGGTTTGTTGGGGTTTTTTTCCACAGGGAAAGTGTATTCATTGGACGAGAACTCCTCCCTGGGCAGCATCGACTCCGAGTACGACATGGGATCCATCCAGAGGGACATGAAATTCCTGGGAGAGACCCCCTCCTTGAAGGAAATGGTGCTGAGGAACCAGCAGGCCCCTCGGATGACCCCCCCTTTCATCGGGCTGAGACCTGCCAACCCAGCCATGCAGGCCCTGAGCTCCCAAAAAAGGGAGGCCCACAACCGCTCCCCCGTCAGCTTCCGAGAGGGACGGAGGGCCTCCGACACCTCCCTCACACAAGGTAATTACAGCTGCTCCCAGAAATTAATTATAATTATACCTGGACACGGTAGGGAACGTCCTCCATGCATGGAAGCACCACTGTGGGACTTGGTTGCCCCTCATCTCATGTTTCAGTGCTCAGTGGACATGAATTAAACTGATTTTCTGACCAAGGGTTTTTTTTTTTTGCTCGGCTCTTCTTCCCCCAGGAATTGTAGCATTCAGGCAGCACCTCCAGAACCTGGCACGAACCAAAGGAATCCTGGAACTGAACAAAGTCCAGCTGCTCTATGAACAGATGGGGTCAGAAGAGGAGCCTTCCCTGACATCAGCTGCCACCCAGCTGCAGGAGCTCATGAACAGCCCTGCACAGGTACTCAGGGCAGAAACCAAGCTCCACCTTTGGGGAGAATGCTTTGGGGCAGAGCAGGAGAGGATGAGGTGTTCTTGAGACCTGAGAGGAGCTCACTGACAGATAAGTTTCCCTATTCTCCTTTCCTGCAGGCTGGAGAACGAGCCTTTGCCATCCTGGTGCTGTCAGTGAGTGGCCCTTTCAGCTTCCCAAAACCCAACATCTTCCTCCTGCTTTTAGTCTGAAGGGTGTTGTAGATTTAACAAAGCCCAGCAAAACCTTTCCTTGATGGAGCTGGGCTGGTATAATTGCAAGAAGAGCAAAAGCCTGATTTGCACAGTGAAATGTTAAACACATTCCCAGGGAGTTGTTTCAGGTGGAACACGTCAGGCAATCAGGAATATGGTGACTGTGAAACCTCTGGGGGAGCTTTTCTGGGGAATTTTCTGGGGGAATCCTCGAAGAAAAAGGGTTAAAGCCTTTATGGACATGAAACCTGTTCCTGTTCTCTCTGCAGGAGGAACCATCCCAGCAGCAGCAGCAGCAGGAGGCTTCCCCTGCTTTCCCTAATGGTGCACATCCCCCAGTGTTGTCCAGAAGGCAGAGCCTGGAAACACAATACCTGAAACACAGGCTGCAGGTACCACCCCTGCCCTCCCCAGACTGCCCCCAGCTGCTGGTCCTGCCCAGCACACCAGCCCTGGGGCTCCTCTTAGTCAGGAAAATCAGTCTCAATCAGCAGAGAATGGCTGAACTGGAAATTATACTGTATTTTTCTTTTGTCAGATACTGACCCTGATTATGCAAAGAGTGTATTACTGCTGTTTTCCTACTCTTAGTGTATGGTAACTGCTAGGAATACATATTATTGGTGTAACACCCCCTAAAGGTTGTGCATCAGCACCTGAGCAGCCACTTCTTAACCCCCCTTACAGTTCCACACCCTCCTTTATTTTAAACCCATTTTCATATTGCTTTAGTTTGCAAAAACTTGATTCCCCCCCCCCCCCCCCAGTTTTTCAGCTTGCAGCTTCTCTTTCCCTTGGGAAGAAATCCTTCCATGGGTTTTTATGCCACAATCTCTCATGCAAAAATACTGTCTAAGGGTTAGAAGGCAATAAGCAGCACTCGTGCTGGGTTTAGATGGAGGCTCTGTTGGCAGCTGGATGTTGCTCTGCCAGAAGGGCAGACAGTCTTTCTCTGGCTTTCTGGGCTAGTGCATTAAATCAAATGCCATTAAAACCAGCCCTGCTTGCCTTGCAGAAGCCCACTCTGCTCTCAAAAGCTCCGAACACTTGCCAGCTCTACTGCAAAGAACTGCCCCGGAGTCTGGAACAGCAGCTACAGGAGCACAGGTAAGAACCTTTCCAACGATGCAGACAAGTCATTCCTGCCCTCAGGAGCAAGAAAAGAACTGGAACAATCTCTGCCCGTTTAGAAATCATTTGAAAGAGGAAAGCTTCACTTCAAAACTTGTAGTAAGGACACAACCCTTTTAAAAGGGGGGATAACAGTCCTGCCCTGTCTTTACGGATTTCTGTGGCTGATCTTCAGCCCCCGGGTTCCCCAGGATAAAACACAATGCATCTCATTCTCAGCAAAGTGAATTAAACCATGCATGGGGTTGACTTAATGGCATGGGAAAAATTCAGTAGGTGATAGAGAAGGTGATCAAGAGGAGATCTTTGCCGAAGGGTGACAGCTCTGATGGGCTGGGAAAGGGAATGGGCGACATTGCCCAGGGATTTTTCCGTGTTGCCCTTCCCTCCCTGCTGGAGCAGTGTGAGTGCCCAGCCTGCAGGACTGGTGCAGGCCCCTCAGGGTCTCCAAAGGCAGCCCTGTAACTGCGTTTTTCAGGCCCCTCAGGGTCTCCAAAGGCAGGGCTGTAACTGTGGTTTTGCCCCCCTGCTCCAGGTTGCACCAGAAGCGGCTCTTCCTGCAGAAGCAGTCCCAGCTCCAAGCCTACTTCAACCAGATGCAAATCGCCGAGAGCTCCTACCCGAGGTCAGCCCAGCTGCCCCTGCCCTGCCAGGAGGAGCCCCAGCAGCCCCAGCAGCAGCAGCAGCCGGCCCAGTTCAGCCTGCAGCAGCCCCTGAGCCCCGTGCTGGAGCCCTCCCAGGAACAGATGCAATACGACCCCTTCCTCAGCCAGTACCAGAAGGTCCCGCTGGACCCGCTGCCCTCCCAGCTCAGCAGCTCCTCCAGGCTGTCCTCGCCCGTGCAGGTGCAGCAGCAGCCACCACAGCCCTTACAATATTCCTATCAGACTTGTGACTTGCCCGTGGTCCCCTCCTCCGAGCCAGACTACCCCGAGCAGTGCCAGTACCCCCTGGACCCGGCCCCCCAGAGCAGTGTAGCATTGCCTGACAGCCAGGGCAGCTCTGCCTCCCCCGAGCCCCAGCCCAGCTACGACCCCCTAACCCTGGCAGAGCTGCCTGGACTCTTTGATTGTGAAATGATGGAGACTGTAGACCCCCAGCACAGTGGCTACGTCCTGGTGAATTAGTGCTGCCGACGTGTGAGATGGGACAAATGGGAGAAGCATGTGAATTTTTTGGGTTGTTTTTTTTTTTTTTTTTGATTCCTACCCCAGAATTCGTGGTAATTTTTTTAAACCCTTGAATTAGCAGGGGAACTAAAAAAAAATCCACCTGGCTGGAGAAAAGAAAAAAAAAAAGGGAAAAAAAAAAGAAAAGGCAGGAGGTGGCAACAGGTGTTTGGCCACTGGTTCCTCTGGCAGTGGCAGGGGCTAGAGAACAGAGAGTGCAGCTTCATCCCACAGGGTCTGCATAGAAGGAGGCAAGAAAAGGTGAGTTTTAGAGGAAGGAAATAGTCCCTTCTAAAAAATTTGGGGAGTTGGTCAGCGTCCATCCAACATTCACTCGGAGGAAGGAGAGCGAGCGCGCACTGTATCCTACTTCTTGGCAATAAAAGCAATAGTCTCCATTGAAATTCAGGGTAGATTTGGGTCTGCACTGATGGCAACATGAGGTGGAAATAAGGGAAAGTCGCACTTTGGCATCCAGCTGCTGGTTAAGCTGCTGATCTGGAACTGCTCCGGGGTAAGTCCGAGATCACCGGGTGTCTCAGCCTCCGCTCCCTCCTGCAAGCAAACAGTGTTTCCCGAGCCTGCCAAGGAGCTCTTCTGCTACAGGAACCTGCATCTCTGCTGTGGGACACCTTGACTTTGTCAAAAGATACCTGGAACTCACACAGGGCACCACAGAGGTTCGTGGAGACCTCTGGGTGGGGATCAGAGTCCTGGAGGATAAAGGATTAACTAAGAGAGAGACAGAAGGTGAGAAGGACCACGAGAGAAAGCAAGAGCTGCAACCAGGGGCGTTAAAAAATAATAAAATCCACCTGGGTGGCTTTTGAAATCACCCCCTTTTTGCAGGCAGGCCTTGAGGAAGGGCTCTGTCCTGGAGAAGTTCTGGTGGCTGGAAAGGATCCATCTGTCCTTCGGTTGCGTTTGGAAAAACAAGCAAACAAACTGTGTTTTGAAATTTGCAGTATGTGTTGCTGGTGGTTTATTGAGCTTTGTATATTTGGACAATTATTTAGGGTTTTAGAACTTAAGGGTAAAAACAATGAGCTAAAAAAAAAACAAAAACAAAAACAAAAAAAACACCCCTGTGAAGTGATAGTGCTGTGCCTTTTTCAGTTCTTTATCAGCCTATATGCTTTTTTCTGAAGAAAGTAGACAATACCCCATTTATATCCTTGCTGTGGCCAAAGTCCCTTCAGAGCACACGTTCCACCATGTGGGACATGTTTAACTTTCTCAGTGTTTTAATTGCTCGTGTATATAGAACGTTGAAAGTATTACAGCAATATTTAGCATCAAACTGTTGATGTGTCAACCATTTCAAGGAAACACTCAACTCAACAAGCAGTTGTGTCTCCAGAGCTTTCAGTCACGAAATCCAAATCACGGGAGGATTGCTTAGGGATCTGCAGAAAGTTGGGATCTCCACTCTGGGGTTTGTCTCCAACCTTTAAGTATTGTGGGACACGACACGACAGTAGGTGGACAGTTCAGCCCTTTTCTGAGCAAACATTAAGCACAATTGCAGCTTCACTAAAGCACAAAGAATGAGAGAAACTGTGCTGATCACACACGGAGAGAACAACCAGTGTTTGCTGGAAAGCTTGGTGAGCTAAAGGTCTTTGATGCTACAAATCCTGAGGATGCAGGGAGGTGGATAATCAGCATTCACAGCAATAAGACCACATTTAAATGTGGAATAGAAGGACTTCAGTCACTGTATGTAAAGGAGGGAAGGGTTTAACAACTGACAGAAGGCACCTGGCTCCCTGTGTGCTAGAGAGACAACTCTGTTGCCTGCTCTGGTGCTGGTCCAGGTGTGCAGCTGGACTCAATCCTCAGCTTCTACCTCTGATCCCACAGAGATTCTCAAGGCAGCAGCAAAGCAGAGCTTAAAAAAAACAGGGATCACATCCATGCACTACTGCTGGGATGCAAGGTAAAGAGGGCTAGAAAGCTCCACTTTCAATAGCTGAGGGGAAGGAGGTTTTTATGGTGTGGTTTCCCTTCCCAAGGGATCTCATCTGGCGCAGTCAGTGTGACACCCCTGTGCCCCTGCAGTGACTGCCAGAGGGGAGGGAACCAGCCTGGAATTTGCCAGGCCAGGCACTGCCCTGCTGCAGAGGGAGGAAAAGGGGAAACAGAGAGTCCTGTCCTTTCATTCCTCCTTCCCCACCCCACAGCATAACCAGCACGGGCTGGGGTTTTAGTGTCTGTCCCAACACTGGAGGAACTGAGCAGTGAAAGCTGCCCCCAGGATCCCTCTGCTCCGGGAGCTGGGGCACTGCCAGAGCTGCAACCACTTCCTTCCCCATCCCACTCCAGGATCCTGCACGTTTCAGGACTCAAAGGATGAAAATAATTCCGTTCTGGAGTTCTGCAGTTCCTTTATCAGGATGTACCAACGAGTCTAAGCTCCTTTGAGCTTTGCAGTGCTGGGCAGGGGGAACCTACAGTATTTTTTAAGGTAGTTTAGACTGGCTCTTCTCCTCAGCCAAAAGCATATTTAACATTTCATGTCATTTCCTTTAAGCCAATTAGACTAAAAGGCTTCTAAAGCCTCCTCATACAGAGAGTATCCATTGGGCACCACTTCTTACTCCTTTGAAGTGGCTTTTTTTGTTCAGATCTGTCCTGTCTAACATTAGAGAACTGTGTACACTACTGTTAGAGTAATTACTAGCTTTATTATCTTGTATTACAGACTCCTTTGAAGAGACTTTGGTGTGATGTATATGGGGTACAAATTTCATACGGAGAAAAGTGCAATATGTGTGTGTGTGGTATGTTCTTTAACGTATTTTTTTAAGGAGTTAGAGGGTTTAGTCTCTGCTTTGGGATAAATGCACTAGTTTTGTGAGCTCCAGTTTGGCAAGTTCATCCGTAGTATTTACATGCAACTGATCTGCTGGACTCTGTAAAGCAGTTACAGTGTATTAATACAAAAATAAAGAATATGTGCATTTCATTTTTAAATTTCTAGTGAGCTAAAGCAGCCCCTGCCGCTCTTGTCTTCATTTTAGTGAAGTTATTTTCTCTGTGAGGCAGCAAGCTACAAATGACAAAGAAAATTAATGTCTACTGGATTTTCTAGACTAAAGTTTGCTTCCCATCATTCTGACATACTTGGGATAGTTGATAGCACTGACTTTGGCCAGCTATGAATGCAAAAAGTGTCCATGCCACGAGATCTTTACAGCACTTTAATTAATAGAAGATTCATTCAAAATTGCTTAAGATGAGATCAGAAACCAGCGGTGCTGGGCCTCACCCCTGCACTGAGCTCAGCACTCCCAGTGCCTCTCCTGTGGCTGATTCCCACACATCCTGCTCCTCTGCTGCCTCCTGGAGCTCCCAGCACGGTCCTGGGCAGGGATCCAGGCACGGAGGGTGACGTGCCTGCATGTCCTGCTCGGCCAGAGACGTCAGCAGGGAGCACAGGGTGACTCCAGCTGCACAGGGACAGGGGCTGTCACCCCCCAGCACAGGGAAGGCAGAGCACTGTCCCCCACACACAGCCTGTCACTGCCCCCAGCCAGAGCCACCCAGAGAAGGTCACACCTTCAGGGGTTACCTCATCTAACCTTCCAAGCTGTCTGGAAGACACCCCCCCCCTTCCCCTCCTGCCCCCCAAATGCAAAGGCTGAGCCATCCTGCTCGGTGGGGACAGGAGAAATCCCTCCCCCTGCCCGGGATGAGTTCTGACTCTCAGACTGGGTCAGAGCCTGTAAATCCCTCCGGAGTTGCAGAGCACAGCATTTCCCTCTGGGCCTGGGGCCAGCAGAGCTTTCCTTTTCAGTGGGATCTGGCTGACAGTGCTGGTTTAAGTCCCTGGCAGGGGGATTAGCAGCAGGGCTGTCACAGGAACACAACAGGCACGAGGCAGGGGCCGATCCCAGCGCGGGTCACACAGGGGGTGAGGGCAGAGGGCACAGAGCCCTTGTGCTGAGCAGGCTGGGGCAGTCCCAGGGGAGCTCCAAAAATGTGTCTGGGTTCAGTGCACGACATCCCTGTGGGTGGGAGCTCCAGCCCCTGCTCACCTTGCACCATGTCCCAAACACAGCCAGGATGAGCCTGGAAAAGCTGCATCACCTTTGGGTACAGGGCAAAGGGGAGGGGGAAGATTAGCTGAAGGAACAGTGGAAGAACTGGTGCATTAGGGAGCAGGAAAGGGTGAGCATCTAGGAGAGGAGATAGCCCCAGACAGCAAATATTCCCATATCAGCTCAGAAGGACACAACCCCCCCAGCCACACATGGAACTGTGCACATAGGAAGGAACAGGACGGAGACACGTGGCCAAGAAAGCTCCAGCAGAGGTACAGCCAACAGCTGGAAGGCTCCACCAAGTTCATGTTCACATCCAAAAAAACACCCCCAAGGACTCAGATAATTTATCCCCAAGATGGACAGTGGGTGACCTCCTGAAAGGGTCTCAGAAGATGTTTCTGAGGGAGCTGACCCAACAGAAGCTTTTGCTCATGGAGCTGCTGGAGGAGTTTCAGACATGCAAACTTGTCTGATGATGAGAGGTGGTCTAAATACCTTTCCATGCAAACACATAATTATGTGTAAAATCTGTAAAATTTGTGTGGTTTCTTTTTTTAATGAGGGATTAGAACACCACTATTTAATCATTTGTAAGGGCTCACTATACACGAAACTGAGGAACATTCAAGACTGACTATAAAACCATAGCAGAAATTAATTCTCCCCTCTTCCCTTTCTGCCTCCACTGCTGGACAAAGTGAAAAACTGGAAAGTGGGGCACAAATTCTACGGCCCTGACCCTGATGGGAACACTGCCAAGCAGGTCACTGAGTGTAAAGAACTGCAAGTTAAAACAACAGAGGTGCTGTGGGGGTTTCTGCTGATTCAGATTCTTTCCTGATGGGAATGTTACATTGCACGTTTGGAGGGAGGGGGGGGTGTCAGATGGCAGGATTTCATCATTTTAAATATGATGAAAAGAACCCTCTAACTGGGTGACTCTCACAGGGAATCAGCTGTGAATCACAAATCAACCCGGCTGGAAAAGACCTCTGAGATCATCCAGTCCAACCTCTGACCTAAACTAGGTCATTTCCTGAGTTAGGAATTAGGTAGATGAATGCTCAAAGGAATAAGAATCAGGAAAATGAATGGAGAAATAAGGCAAATGTTTCTGCTTTTCTTTTTCTCCTCTGCTGTAAGGATTTTAAGAGGTGACTGCAAAGCATCTGTACCACTGCTTCCACCTCAAGGCACAGAGAATAACACAGTGTCACTAAGGCTTCCAAGGTTAAAGGAATAGACTCTGTGGACTAAACATGGGAATAATCTGATTTGCACAGGTTGTTCTGATTCTGAGTGGTCAAAAATTAGCAGAACAAAAAGGAATTTTATCAGAGCGTGAACAAACAAAGGAACTAAGAAATTCTAGGTTATTTTGAGGGTAAAATCCCAAGATAGAGTAGAAACTGAAACCAGGGGAGAGACGTGTCCAGCTCACAGTATCCTCTAATTTAAAGAAAAGAACCCTAATGAGAAATCACACCTACAGTTTCAGCAGCAAAGTTCTACCTGCCTATTTTTCCAAGGCTTTCCAGCAAGGATTCAACACAACATCCCTACCAGGAAGGCTCCATTTTCCACAGAGCTGCCACTCAGCAAAGAGTTTAAATATGGTGGTTTCAGAAGAGATCTCTCTACTCAAAAAGGTGCTTAAATGTGGTGATTTTCTGCAAGGAAAAATGCCATAATGTGGTTTTATGTAACAGTCCCTGCTGAACTGACTTATCAGCAAATAAAGGCTACAGTGTTTTGATAAGAATCCATGTGGTGTTGGTTTGCAGAATGGGAGCAAAATGACTCGCACACGGAAAGCTAATGGGAGGTTTGTTCCCAAAATACTCACAAATGGACATTTACTTAGCTGAGAATGCCATGCCAAGTTCTGCAAAGGTTAGGCACATTTTGGGAGTTCATAAGCTCTCTGCAGCTCGTCTCCTGCAGGCTTTGAGCGTGGAGAGAGGCTGAGAGGGAGCAGCTCTGACGTCAATAGGGGAAATTATACCACGGGCTGCAATCACCTGGGTCTGCCTTGCCCTTTGCACTGAGCCTGCTGAGCACACGGGGCTGCCTGGGGAGCCCAGGGCTCTGTTTCCATGGAAAACGCTCCAGCAGATCAAGTCAAGGTTCTCCAGGACCCCCAGCCCCCAACAAAAGTGATTTATTATACATACTATAATATATATGTACCATTTACATACCTATCACGTTATATTCATAGAATATTCTGAGTTGGGAGGGA